>NC_044043.1:74735997-74944005 GCF_901765095.1 Microcaecilia unicolor | reverse complement strand
TGAAAGAGTTTAAAATGGTGTCGCTAGGAAGGACTTCAGGTGATAGTAGAAGCCTTGGAGTAGGCTGAATCTCTGTGGCTGCCTGTGCAAACTCCAACGCTGAGAAGGTTTCGACCCATTGTGTGAGGCAGAATGAGATGTGAGCTGCCGAACCAGCCAAGTCGAAATAGTAGGCTGCAGGAGAAGGTGAAAGCTGCTCTTCAACCGACCACACCAGCTCCCCAGATGATGGCTGCAGCATCCAGGTGTCGCAGTTCGAAAAGGCCCAACGGCTCGGCCACAATGATCAATGGTTGAAGGCAATGCTCAGCCGCACAGCTGATCGTATTCAAAGAAGGCAGGGCCCAGGATGCAAACGGGCCCGTCAACGGCACCGCCAAGGAACAGCGCTGACATTAGATCACCTGGAGCAGAGTAACTGGAACTGGCAAGGCAGGCTGAGACGTCCATGCAGTCGCTTACCGTATGAATGGCCCGAACGGGCGTCCGCAGCTGGCCGACGACAGGCACAAGGAAACGGCGGTAACCTGCCGATTCAAGCAGCTGGACGCAGCCTAACAGGCTCCCCACGACACCCCGGACCATAAGAGGCGCAGGACCAGCGATGCTATGCCGATCCATGGCCAAATACCGGCGATAAGCCCGGGGCCCCGGGAGCCAACGGTTTCCTGTCCCACTATGCGGCGGCCATCTTGGAACACCCAGATTCTATTACAGAATACTAGAATAACCCATTATCAGTGTGCCTAACATTTACACATCCACAGTTACACCAGCCATAGACCTGGCATATCCGGAAGCACACATATGTAGCAGGGACATGCCTAAGTTACACTCTAAGAAACCTGCAAGCCTGTTATTGAAGGGGTGCAAATTCAGGTACAGTGGATATTTTTCTGTCCTGGAGGGCTCACAATTTAAAAGAAAAAAAATCAGAAATAACAGAAGTGGGACTTGAACCTGGGTCCCCTGGTTTTCAACCATTAGGTTACTCTTCTGCTCTGGTCATTTTATATCATGGACAATCCTATTTAGCTGTTTCAGTTTGTACCATGGATGTTCATGCTGGTCATCACCAGCACATGGACATCCACTTCTCATGTATTTTAGAACAGGCTGTATGTCTGCAGATCTTGTTCTTAAAAATACTATGAGAAATACACATCCATATGTGATGTACAGACTTGGACATCCGTATTCTGAGTTGCATGCTCTTTCTAAAATGCCTCTCCTTGTCTTTTATAAAATAAACTACAAATAGGTGTATTCTTGCTCTCTTAATCTAAGATTACCTTCCGTGCACTTAACTCGAATGAATGTCCATCAACACATCTTAACCACTTAATGTTCTATTGGATTGTACGCCATCTAGCGTAGGTAGCTACTATACCTTATCGTAACTGCCTTCAGTTCGGATTTGGAAAGGCAACTAATTACATTTTAATATCTTCATCCTTTTTAAACCTTTGTTAATAACATATGTATTGTGAGATCCAACATGTATTTTTAGCTGCTCTGAGGAGAACAGTTTTCAACTAGGGCATTTTAGCCAGGTAACTACTTAGTTATAGAAGCAAATCCCTTTTTAAAATTGCTCTCCCCATGGCTCTGTCATTGTAGCTCTGTTAAAGTCACCGAAAAGGAAGTAGAGCAGGACCATGGACAGCTCTGTACAATCTCCTCTGCAGGAGATAAAACTATTCAAAGCCATTTGTCCTGGTCTGTCACAACATGCTTATTTTTCTACCCGCATTAAAAGAGAAACTTTTCTGGGGTAGGGTTTAAGTGGAGTAAGGTACAAGTGCAGAATGGAATTTTCAAACCTGCCTGCATACTTCCTAGAAAAATTGTGGGATCTTTTCAACTCGTGTACCTGCATAAACAAGTTTTCAAAAAGGAAACAGGGCATGCAGTTTCCTTTGAAAAATGCCTAGTGAAGTGGTTCCCAATCCTGGTCCTGGAGGCACTCCAGCCAGTCAGGTTTTCAGGATATCCACCATGAATGTTCATGAGAGGATGTGCAAGCAATGGAGGAAGTGCATGCAAATTTCTCATGAATATTCATTGTGGATATCCTAAAAGCCTGACCGGTTGGGGTGTCTCCAGGACCAGGTTTGGGAACCACTAGTGGGTCCACAAATACAAAATTACTTATGAACTTTGCAGCCAGCCAGTCTACTGAAAATTGTCTCCTAAATGAAAATCCTATAATACTTCTCACCTCCAACGTTCTGATGCTGCCTGGGACTGTGGCTCCCTCGATGTGGTCTGCTACAAGCGGTAGATAACACTGATGTCATACATCCCTTCGAGTATGCTGCTTTCCCTTCTCTGAGCTCTGACTCTGGTCCCGCCCTTCTGCAAACAGGAAATGAGGGCGGGACCAGAGTCAGAGCTCAGAGAAGGAAAGGCAGTACACTTGCTGAGTCTGTTCGCTCTTCAATGCTGCCGACGGGACCCTGGTAAGAGAGAGGGGAGAGGGGGGTTGGCGATTTTTTAGGGGGGGACTGGCACTCGGAGGGAGGACAGAGCGAAGGAGAATGACAGAGGGAGGGAGGGAGGGGGGCCTGCAACTCGGAGAGAGAACAGAGTGAAGGAGAGTGACGAAGGGAGGAAGCCATGGAAAACAGAGGGAAGGAAAGGGGGCCATGGGACTTGGAGGGGACAGAGGGAGAGAGCGAGGGAGGGGGGAAGAAAACCTTGCTAGCGCCCGTTTCCTTTCATACCAAAACGGGCCTTTTTTACTAGTATTTGATAATTTGAAAGTATATTTGTCCTAAAAGGCAAGATCATGCATATTTCTGTAGAACACCAAAATACTGATTTAACCGTAAGTAACATATGAATACAAGAAAAGCCATGATACATCAGACCAAGGTCCATCAAGCCCAGAATTTAGTCCCTGCCAGTCGTCAGTCTGAGTCACAAGTACCCAAAAAGTATTTCCCATAGTTCATTTCTGAGGAGGAGAAATGGCTATCCTGAGTCTACCTCTACCATGTATGTACGCACCTTAATGCAGTACCACTTTAACCCTATGATCTCTCTATAATTGATGACATAACATAAGTTACAGTCCAATCCATCACGCAGGAACCTATATGCAATACCATAATGTATTCTTTTACCATGTATATACGCACTTGAATGCATTATCATTTGTAATTCTGTTAACCGGAAATGGCAATCGCCACCACGGCAAATGTAAGCCACATTGAGCCTGCAAATTGGAGAGAAAATGTAGGATGCAAATGCTACAAATAAATAAAAATAAATAAATGGCAAATAATTTTTATGGACTTTTCTACTGCTTTCGACTCCTAACCATGACTCTCTTACTCAACACCCTCACTTATCACTCCTACCACTGCAATTTCCCCACCCCTAGCTGTCTGTTCGTCTGTCCAATTTAGATTGTAAGCTCTGTTGAGCAGGGACTGTCTTTTCATGTTCACTTGTACA
The DNA here is from genome assembly GCF_901765095.1 of Microcaecilia unicolor. NCBI lineage: Eukaryota > Metazoa > Chordata > Amphibia > Gymnophiona > Siphonopidae > Microcaecilia > Microcaecilia unicolor. The sequence continues at coordinate 74,940,543 of NC_044043.1, read as the reverse complement.
GCGCTGCGTAAGTCTAGTAGCGCTATAGAAATGTTTAATAGTAGTAGTAGTAGTAGTATGAGCCAAGTATAGGACAGTCAAGCCATTGTGACATCACTGATGAGGTTGGCTCTTAGACATTGGTGGACTGAGGCATTATGACATCACAATGTCAGCTCTGGTTAAATCACCGCAGTTCCTCAGTACCTTTCCGCTCTCATCTCTCCCTACACTCCTCCCCGTGAACTCCGTTCGCTGGGTAAATGTCTCCTGTCGTCCCCCTTCTCCCCCACTGCTAACTCCCGGCTCCGTTCCTTCTATCTCGCTGCTCCCTATGCCTGGAATAGACTCCCTGAGCCAGTACGTCAGGCTCAGTCTCTGGCTGGCTGTCTTCAAGTCTAGGCTTAAAGCCCACCTCTTTGCTACTGCTTTCGACTCCTAACCATGACTCTCTTACTCAACACCCTCACTTATCACTCCTACCACTGCAATTTCCCCTCCCCTAGCTGTCTGTTCGTCTGTCCAATTTAGATTGTAAGCTCTGTTGAGCAGGGACTTTCATGTTAATTTGTATAGCGCTGCATACGTCTAGTAGCGCTATAGAAATGTTTAATAGTAGTAGTAGTAGTAGTACTTTTCCTCCAGCAATTTCTTCAATCCATTTTTGAACCCCTGTACTTCCTCCTTTTCCAACATTTCAGGTGATATTATTTTCAAAGTGTAAAAGATGACAAGGACACTATTGTGGCATGAATTCCCCCCAAATTTCAAGACTGAAAAAAAATATATTTTGAATATATTACATCTAACTGGTTTCAACTTCTGGTCTACATGTACATGGCTCCAGTACTTTTAGCGCTACAGCACCATTCGCTTCCTATTGCAAATGAATTTGTAACTCTTCTATGGTTCAAATGGAAATTCAGACTATCAGTAGTTAAGGGCCAGGGTCACCTGTGCTGATATGTACTATCTACAGGGAGATGTCCTTCATGGGATTTAAGCATATTCACATCTCACTTTCCTAAGTTAGGCCCCTCAGAATCCAATAAAGCAAAGATCGATTGCAGTTAAGCATCCACCACAAGGAAAGATGGTATATACTTCAACATCATTAAAAGTCAAGTCACCGCTTAATCTTAATAAGAAAGCAAATATTGGATGTTCTTTTCAAACCATGAAGCAAATAGATAACATTACACCTCCAAAGGGTATCTTAGATAATCTGCACTATTAATATTTCAGTCACAGCGTTCTTTTATAACAAGGAGGCTGGGAATGAATCTCGGCTTGTTATACAGAGAACCTAAGAAAGCAAAATGAGCTTGCTGTAACATACATTTTATAGGAATGAGTGTCTGCTTCAGAGTTTTCTTATAAAAAAAAAGTTTGTTTGGTTTTTAAATTGTAAACTTTTTCTATAAAGAGGGACCACTTTCATTGCTCGGCATTACCGCCTGATGTAGTCGCTTCCTGACCCCCACTCCACATCTCAATCAGGCATCGGTTATTGGTTGAAGAGTTCACCACTGGTAGGAAACAGTTTAATAAACACGTCCTCCCTACCTGGTATACTTTCTACTGCCTTTACTTGCCACTTGTAGACATTTAAATAGTAATTAATGCCTCAAGGAGCCATCAACTACATTCTCTTAGGGAAACAAATTTAAATCTTCTTCCAGCTTCCACAGATTGAAAGCTAAATCCATTCGCTGTTTTACATTTTGCCACTAGCTCTACAATTTGAGAATGTGTTTAATCTAGAAATCTCCCCCCCCCCCCCCCAATTTGCCTTCATACCTACTGGAGTCACCACTGTTTGATGTTTTAGTGCTGACCAGCAGCCAGCTCTGCTCAAAGTAGGATGAATGCCTGCCTGGGCCCAAAATTAAGAAGAGACCAGCACACCTACGAAATCTATCACATGAGACTGGCAAACTCCTGATAGATGGGGGAGACTTGGGGCCAGAAGTTTAGTCAAGGGAGGCCAGTGTCTGGCAGAATCTTCGAATCAGCAGTATAACTCTCGGTAATCTGCAGCTGTATCCCCAGCAGTAGACGATCCGCTTTGGGATGATTGTCCCATGCCTGTGGAACAACTTGCCCCTGTTACAACGTCTTGAATCCTCTCAGAAAATAAAATGGTATTAAATCCCCATTTTTCAAACTTGCTTGTCCTCCTTGATTCCATCAGAGCTGCCATAATCTCTGTGTATTTCAACATAAGAATAGTCATACCACAGGGCCGCCAAGAGAGGGGGCAAAATTCCCCAGGCCTGGCCTCCAAGGGGGACCTGGCAATGGGGTCTGTTTCTCTCTCTTGCTCCTGTTGGGACCTGAGTAACTGCATTAATGTGATATCTTACTGTACACCGCCTTGAGTGAATTCCTTCAAAAAGACGGTAAATAAATCCTAATAATAAAAAAAATAAAACAGACCCTGGCACCAGGCCCCCCCCCCTTTGCAGGCCGGGGAGGAGCAGACGCACTGAGGCAGGAAGGTAGGGGGCAGGGGGTGATGGCGGCAGCAGCTGCATCCCCAGTAGAGGGGGGGGGGGGCCCGGGCCCAGCTCTGTCTCTTGGCAGCCCTGCCATACCAGGTCAGACCAATGGTCCATGTAGCCCAGTAATCTGTTTGCAACAGTGGCCAATCCAGGTCACAAGTACCTGGCAGAAATCCAATAATAGCAACAACCCATGCTACCAATCCCAGGGAAAGCAGTAGCTTCCCCATGTCTGTCTCAAAAGCGGACTATTTTCCTCCAGGAACTTGTCCAAACCTTTTCTAAACCCAGATATACTAACTACTGTCACCACATTCCCCGTCAGTGAGTTCCAGAGCTTAACTATTCGCTGAGTGAAAATATATTTCTTCCCATTTGGGCAGTGCTTGGCCTGAGTGAGCTAGCTAAAAATATGTTTCGGCCTTTTACCTACCTTTCTCATCTCCCTTACCCTCTTTCCTTACTACATGCAGTCTCTTTTTTGTGTATATCCATTAACTTATGGATTAGTATTAACTTTTTAAAATTTATACCAATAGTAAAACTCTTAGTTTTGTTTTTTGGTACGTGGTATATCAAAATAAAGCCAAAACCTTTACCCTCTGCATGGAAGCTCCTCAAGCCCACCTTAATAATGGTTTATGGACTTTTTACAATGTAAAGCCTACATTTACTAATATGTGTTACTACAATTTAACAAATGTTATTTAACACGAGTCCCATTACTAAGCACACAACTGGCATGTATATACATTAATAAATCATGTAATAAATATATAAAGTATAAAAGCCATAGAACGTTATTGAATGGACGAGGGAATATGTATTTCTAGGATGGGCGGGTAAATTGCTTGTTCTTTTGACCGCTGTCGATGACAGGGTGCTGGGCTCGATGGACCCTTGGTCTGTCCCAGCATGGCGATGCTTATCTACTTATGTACTAAATAAATAAAGGAAATATCTAGTGTACCTGAATGTAACTCACCTTGAGCTACTACTGAAAAATGTGTGAGCAAAATTAAAATAGTAACATAGTAGATGACGGCAGAAATGACCTGCACGGTCCATCCAGTCTGCCCAACAGATAAACTCATATGTGCTACTTTTTGTGTATACCTTACCTTGATTTGTACCTGTCCTTTTCAGGGCACAGACCGTATAAGTCTGCCCAGCACTATCCCCGCCTCCCAACCACCAGCCCGCCTCCCACCACCGGCTCTGGCACAGACCGTATAAGTCTGCCCAGCACCATCTCCACCTCCCGCCACCGGTTCTGCCACCCATCTTGGCTAAGTTCCTTAGGATCCATTCCTTCTGAACAGGATTCCTTTATGTTTATCCCACGCATGTTTGAATTCCGTTACCGTTTTCGTTTCCACCACCTCCCGCGGGAGGGCATTCCAAGCATCACACTCTCTCCATGAAAAAATACTTCCTGACATTTTTCTTGAGTCTGCCCCACTTCAATAATAAATAAATATCTCAGTTCGTATTTGAGGCAATAGAGGTGTGAAAATAACTTGCACCCAGAATATCACATTTCTATTGATTGCGTTTTGTATTTTTTTTTTCTCCAATGAGAGTTTAGCTAACATACACTACCATTTTGTAGAAGGTCGGCGTGGTCTTGTAACCACTCCGCCAGAACAATTTGCTGGATAATTATAGGTGGAACTTTTCTTTGAGGTTTCCTTCCTGCTCGTGGGGGCAATTGAAGACTTTAGGGAGAATCAGTTTCCTGAACATTCTTGCAAGGCAGAGCCTGTGAGCTGTGCATGAAATATGAATATATCAACAAGGAAAGATCAAGTGCCAAAACAAACAGTGAAATCAATGTGGTCTGAGTACACGTAATATCTTATAAAGATGACTCAGCTGCTGCTTTCAGCTTCCATGTGGAAAATTATAAACACTGACCCTATAAGGTATATAAATCAATACACTCTCTGGTTGCTGAATGGCCCAATGTGGACCAAAGGATAAATATAGGAAAATAAAACACAGAGTGAACTCAGGAGACAGGAGGTATATAGTGTGTACAGACTCTGGTCATGAGTCTTAAAGTGTGCTTCCTATCCCTGAAGCCAGACACACAACGTGATTTCCATATTCCAAGGTTATTAAGCTATCGAAGCACTCAGGGATATCTACTGTGTTGTGCTCTGTTTTTCATTGTGTTGGTAATAAGTTTGCTCCAGCAGTCCATTGCCCTGCCTTTTTTCTGATATTCTGTGACTCATTCTGCCACTGTCTCTTTATCTTAAGACTCCATGGGGAGACCAGAGGCCTGCCCCTCCTTCCTCCCTCACTCCCTTGGCTTCTCCTATCCCTGCCTGGCAGAGGTCCTGCAGGGAAGATGCAGGACCCACCAAGTTCTAAAAATCTGAAAGCAAAGGTTATGTTTAAGCAGTCAGTGGCCGTGATCTGCTTTGAAAATTTGTACTTCCTGTGCTCTTTGTAGAAATAACCCTCAAATCCTGCTGAACAGAGCAAGTATTTAAGCTGGCATTACTTATCAGCTTCAAATGCTTGTTTCCAAAACTGAATTCATTTTGCCTGGAGGCCTACTCTATTTTGACAGCATGAGTGACAAATAACTGTAATGATTCTTCCCTCGTAAAGGGTCTGGTTTTGATTATGTTATTCTTCAAAGTTCACTGCCGTATGAAGGGGTCTTCGTGTGATTCCCAGGACAGGTCTTCCATTCTGAGGGCCACCAGAGCTACGGAATGATTGTGAAGGCAATGCTCATAGATTCTGGGCCACCAGGAGTCCTAGTCATTGCACAAGCCTCACACAATGGCTACGTTTAGGTCCATGATGTAGGGTTTTCAAAGGAAACCCTGTTGCATGGCCCCCCCCCCCCCCCCCCCATCAGGACTGAAGCAACGGCTGCAAAAATATGAATTTAGAAGGGCTCTAAAAAGGACCAAAAAAAACCACATGAGTTGTGAATGAAGTCTCATGGTGTCATATCCCATGATCCAGTCAAATGAACTGGAAGCCCAAAGAACAGGAAGAGGTAATATCTCACTATACAGAAATGAGGTATCCACAACTCTACTGATTCTGAGAATGGATGAATAGAGCCTTCCACATGCCAATGAACTCTGAGAATAACAATCAAAAACGATAGTAACATAGTAAATGACGGCAGATAAACTCATTTTACATGGTATGTAATACTTATATGTATATCCGAGTTTGATTTGTCCTTGCCTTTCTCAGGGCACAGACCGTAGAAGTCCGCCCTGCACCGGTTTTATTCTCCAAATACCAGCGTCACCACCCAATGTCCGCTAAGATTCCATAGATCTATTCCGTCTAAACAGCATTCCTTTGTGTTTATCCCACGCATGTTTGAATTTCATTACCGTTTCATCTCCCCACCTCCCGCGGGAGGGCATTCCATGTATTCACCACCCTCTCCGTGAAAAAATACTTCCTGACATTACTCCTGAGTTTGTCCCCCTTCAACCTCATTTCATGTCCTCTAGTTCTACCACCTTCCCGTCTCCGGAAAATGTTTCTATGCGGATTAATACCTTTCAAATATTTGAACGTCTGTATCATGTCACCCCTGTTTCTCCTTTCCTCCAAGGTATACACGTTCAGGTCGGCAAGTCTCTCCTCATACGGTTTGCAACGCAAATCCCATACCATTTTCGTAGCTTTTCTTTGCACCGCTTCCAGTCTTTTTACATATTTAACCAGATACGGCCTCCAAAACTGAACACAATATTCCAATAAGGTGATTCTCAAGAAAGAGAGATTTGATCATCTTACCCACTTCCTGAAAGATCTCCACTGGCCACCTGTGACCCTTTGGGTACAGTTTTAAATCTTCTCAATCGTTTTTAAATGTTTGCATAATATCTGATGAGTTTATTGAAGTCCTTTAACCTGTGCACCTGTTATGATCTTTACTATGTGAGATCCTTGTATTTGTTTAGTTGTTACTATATGGTGTGCGTTTTGGTGTTGTTCCCTTGTATTGTGCTCCATTGTGTTGTGGAATTCTCTCCCTACACAGGAAAAAGAAGAAACTTAGTAGTTAAAATTCTGCAAATGAGAGAAATCCTGGTTGTTTGGTACAGCATTTAATTAGCCAGTACGACTGTATTAGAATATTATTTTATGAAATGGGGGTGGTTTACTGATCCTGTTTTATTACATAATTGTATGAGAAGTGTGTGGTTTCTCATAATCCACTTTAGATCCTGACTAATCCACTTTAGATCCTGTGAGTCAGGAGTGGATATGAGGTTTTAACAATAAATAGAACTTCAAAGTGAACAGGAGATAATTTGCTCCTGACAGCTGATATGGATTGCTATTTAATTGAGCCAACTGCTTCCGATTCATTTTTGAAGACTGGTTGACACAAACCCGCTTTTTCATGCATGAGTTTATGGTTCTCGCTTTCCCTAGGGGAATTAGAAACTACAAGTCCCTACATGCAATGGAGTAAAACCAGGACCGAATTAGGCTGTTCTGAACACAGTGCACTGTACTAGTTGCCTTGTCTGTAATACTGAAATCAGGAAGACATTTTCTACAAGTCCACTAGAAAAAATTAATAAAGCATGGGGAGCACCAAATTCTCCTTTTTTATTTCCATTGCTGCAAATGCAAGATTTGTAATACTTAAATCAACTGGATTATGAATGTTTCTGAAAGATGTGAATCATGCTACAGTCGAGGTCTTGACGACTTGTGCTATCATTTTTAACTTTCAAACATGTGCTAATTCAACCATTTTAAATTTATCAATATTGTGCAACAAAAACAGAAAGAGAGCATGTCAGTGAGAAGAGAAGTCTGCCAAGGCAGCTCCCTCTTAGTTCCAGGCAGATGAGCAGCTGAAGACCACGAACAATGGTCTTCATTCTCCCAGCTGCAAGTAGGTGACAGGAGTCTCACAGAGGGAAAAGACAGCAGTAGAAGGACCTGAGGAGGGTAATTGCTAACCATAAATCATTCTCCAGAAAAGCAACGAGCCTTCAGTGCCTAGGGCAAGTCAACTGAACTGGGAAGGAGAAGTCCTCTCACTTTGGCCCGGTTTTAATTAACTCCCCAGAAAGAACAACAAAAAAAGACTTCTTATTTCAATTAAGGTTGAAATCAATTGAAATCAAGATGTTATGAACTGAGGGCTGCAGACCAGGCTCTCCTCATCAGCTTGTGGCCAATGGTAATTTGAGCAGTGCTCAGGATGTTTCAGCCACAGACAAGGAGTCCGATCCTTTGTGCTTTCTGCATTGCTTCAAAAATTGGTTTCGGATTCTAGAATGACAGTAAGGATGTGCGAACTTTCACTACCAGCCTGAAGGTTAAGAGAACCCAGATCACAATAGAGAGAATGGGTTCTTTTGTTTTTCTCACTTTATTTGATTGGTCTGTGTATAAGACCAATAAAGAATGATGCTTTATACTAGGAGGGTGATTCTAGAAAGGGGCAGTAGAGGAGTGTGGTAGCCATGTTAGTCCACTCTTAAGGTTATCAATAGAAATCAAACAAAATAAAACATGGAAAAGAAAATAAGATGATACCTTTTTTATTGGACATAACTTAATACATTTCTTGATTAGCTTTCAAAGGTTGCCCTTCTTCGTCAGATCGGAAATAAGCAAATGTGCTAGCTGACAGTGTATATAAGTGAAAACATTCAAGCATCACTATGATAGTCTGACAGGGTAGGAGGATGGGGGGGTGGGAGGTATGCATGGGGACATCAAAGCATATCATTGATTCTAACAGGATGGGTGTGGATAGGTGAGGGGAGGGTGATCAACAGAGACATACAGCTTTATGGTTTATAATGGGCTAGGAACCCCAGATCCTTGTTAAGTCCTTTCTGTTGGGTGTTAAAATATTCAATCATTCTGACTTCAAAGGTTACGTTCTTGTATGGTTTTAAAGTTACCTTTCAGGATTCTCACTGTGAAGTCACTGGTACAGTGTCCTGGTCCTGTAAAATGCTGACCAACAGGGTGGGAACCCTACTGGCACCAGTATTGTTCATGTGATGTCTATGTAAATTGAATCTTGTCTTAAGCATCTGGCCTGTTTCTCCAATATAGCATCCTTCATTACATTTTTACACTGAATGATATATACCACATTGGAAGATGAGCAAGTGAAGATTCCTTTATGTTGAATATCTTTCCTTTGTGGATGACTGTGGGGTCCTGTGAAATATTTTGGCATAGTTTGCAACTGGATAAATTACAGGGAAGTGTGCCCTCTCCTACTGTCATCCCTTTTACCTGTCATATCCTCATCTCTCACTGTCCACTGCAACTGTTCCTGATGCCTTCAAACATGCTGTAGTCACACCACTCCTTAAAAAACCTTCATTGGACTCTACCTTTCCTTCCAATTATCGCCCCATCCCTCTCCCTTTCCTATCCAAGATACTTGAACATGCTGTTCACTGCCGTTGCCTTGACTTTCTTTCATCTCAAGCTATTCTTGATCCACTTCAATCTGCTTTTCGCCCCCTTCATTCAACTGAAACAGCGCTTGCTAAAGTCTCCAATGATCTGTTCCTGGCCAGATCCAAAGGTCTATATTCTATCCTCATCCTTCTCGATCTATCTGCTGCTTTTGCCACTGTTGGTCACAGCCTACTCCTTGATACTCTGTCCTCACTTGGATTTCAGGGCTCTGTTCTTTCCTGGTTTTCTTCTTATCTCTCCCAGCATACCTTTAGGTATACTCTAGTGGATCCTCCTCTACTTCTATCCCACTGTCAGTTGGTGTACCTCAGGGATCTGTCCTGGGACCTCTTCTTTTCTCCATCTATATTTCTTCCCTTGGTACTTTGATCTCATCCCATGGTATTCAGTATCATCTTTACGCTGATGACTCCCAGATCTACCGCTCCACACCAGAAATCTCAGCCGAACTCCAGGCCAAAGTATCAGCCTGCCTGTCTAACGTTGCTACCTGGATGTCTCAGCGCCATCTGAAACTACACATAACCAAGACTCTTCTTATCTTTCCTCCTAAACCAACCTCTCTTCCTCCCCCTCTCTATTTCTGTGGATAACACTCTTCCTCCTGTCCATCAGCTCGTAACCTTGGGGGTCATCTTCGACTCCTCCCTCTCCTTCTCTGCACATATTCAGCAGACTGCTAAAACCTGTCGTTTCTTTCTCTATAATATCACCAAAATTTGCCCTTTCCTTTCTGAGCACACTACCAGAACCCTCATCCACATTCTCATCACCTCTCGCTTAGACTATTGCAACTTGATTCTCACAGGTCTCCCACTTAGCCATCTCTCCCCTCTTCAATTTGTTCAAACTTCTGCTGCACAACTAATATTCTGCCAATTAATATTAACCCTCTCCTCAAGTCACTTCACTGGCTTCCTATCCGTTTCCGCATACAGTTCAAACTCCTCTTATTGACCTATAAGTGCATTCACTCTACAGCTCCTCAGTACCTCAGTAGAAGAGACCATGGGGGTTCTCCAGGAGATGAGTGGGAGGAGGATGGTAAGTGAGAGGAGAGTAGATCTGTATTAATAGGGAGTGGGTGAAAGAGAAGGGAATAGGAGGCCAGGGAAGGAGTGAGACAGGAGATGAAAAGTTAATAGGTACTGGCAAGTAAAATGAAGGTGGAGGACTGAAGAGTGAGAAGGTGAAATTTGAGGGGAAAGACAGAAAAGATAGAAAGAGGAAATATATCAGAGACAGATGTATTGAAGGAATAGAAAAAGATACAAGGAAAGTAGAGAAGGACAAATGGACTGCACTCGCTGGAAAGAGAGCAGAAGATAGACAGGAAAACAGAAAAGAAGAAACTGGGACCAAACTGCTTGGAAAAATAAAGCACCCAGACAACAAAGGTAGAAAAAAGTGTTTTATTTGAATTTATTAGGTGGAATATGTTAGCTTTGGGAAATGTGCATCATGGATGTCTTTGCACATTTATTTTCAGTACAAGGGAAATGCATTTCTGTTTTATTTCTCCTATGTTGTGGGACACGCCCAGTTTGACTTCTTAGGGTTTTTTTGTCTTCATATTTCTAATTTGTGATCCCGTGTTCTGTATTTGGTGTGTGACCGAGGTGTGGTATTCTGTTGGCAAGTAGTTGCTACGTAGAACTCTTTAGCAGTCCCACTTGTTATGTTTTATCAATGGTAGGTGTGTTGATATTCTAGGGCCCTGTGTAATATTTGTAGTGCTGCCTGTCCTTAAGTAGGGGTTCTTTTGTTTATATTTAAATCTTTTTATTGCAATTTTAAAAAAGAATTCAATGAAACAAACGAAAATCAACTGAACAGTCAAACAGAATGGGGGGGGGGCAGAGTTCTTGTTGTTTAAATCATAGGAATCAGTGCTACTGTTGTGTCGTAGATTTGCTACATTTATGTTGAGTTAGGAGTTTTTTCAGGTTTTGTGTTATTTCACAATATGCCTGGTAGTGGAGAGATGTATTTAGCTATTCTCCTACAGAAGTACACAGATATGGAATGGGTTACCCCAGCCCTAAAAACTATGGACAATCTAAGCAACTTTCGCAAATCTCTGAAGACACATCTCTTCAATAGAGCCTACAAAAAGAACCCTTAAAGACACAAATCACCTCCTAAACTATACTATCTAACACCATCTTCTCTAATTCCTAATCCATCTTCTGCATACTATTGATTGTATCCAATATCCTGTCATGACTTTGTCATAACAACACTCTGTAAGCCACATTGAGCCTGCAAATAGGTGGGAAAATGTGGGGTACAAATGCAATAAATAATAATAATAAATAATTACTGAGAAATTTGAGAATTGGAAATTAAAAAACAAAATTTGTATGGTAACTTCCATGGATAGACAGTGTTTTGTGGATGCAGAGCATGTGTACATTTAAATCTTAGTGGACATTGGGTGGTGAAATCTTAGTGGACATTGGGTGGCGACACCGTTATTTGGAGAATAAAACCAATGCAGGGCGGACTTCTACGGTCTGTGCCCTGAGAAAGGCAGGGACAAATCAAACTCGGATATGCATATAAAGTATTAAATACCATGTAAATTGAGTTTATCTTGATGGGCAAACTGGATGGACCGTTCAGGTCTTTATCTGCCGTTATTTACTATACAAGAACTGACATACTGTATCAGACCAAAGGTCCATGAGGATCATGAAATCAGTGCGTCACAGATGTGGGCATCATCCATCAAGAGGGTCCTGACTGAATAAAGGTTGAGAACCACTGCCTTAGAGAGACAGTGAGAATATGATACAGACCATTACATACTTGAAGAGAATTACTGAACAAACGAGGCTTTCCAAAATTAGGAGAAAAACTCTAGAACTAGAGGTCATGATATTAAGCTAGAGGAAGGCAGAGTCAAAACCAACATTAAGAAATATAGTTTCACAGAAAGGTCAGTGGATGCCTGGAAGGTCCTCCCCAAAAAAGTGATGGAGGCAAAAATGATGCTGAAATTCTAAAGGCCTGGGATACAGACAAGGTTACAAGCAACGGAAGAAAAAATAGATAATAAAGTATGTGTGTAGGAGGGGGAGGGGGAAGACTTTTTTTTTAGATATGTTAGTGACTGTACATCACATTGCAATTATCTGCATTTAATTTCATCTGACATTTAGATGCTGAATTCCCCAGTCTAGCAAAGCCTTTTTGCAGCTTCTCAGTCTGCTCGTGTTTTAACAACTTTGAATAATTTTGTATCATCTGCAAATCTGATCACCTCAGTCATTGTTCCCTTTTCCAGATCATTTATGTAAATGTCATGCAGCACCAGTCCCAATACAGATCCCTAAGGCACTCTACTATTTACCTCTCTGTACTCTGTTTCCTGTCTTTTAACCAGTTGCCAATCCACAGTAGAACATTACCTCCTATCTCATGACTTACTGTATGTATTTCTTATTTACACTTACATACCACTTACCAAAGTCACACACAGGGATCAAAACAAAAAGAAATGACAAAATAACAAGTAAATATGTATTATGTAAAACACAACTTAGCAACAATCAAATATCCACATTTCCTGGGGAATTTTCATAAGGGTTTTGTTAAATATCTTCTGAGAATCCGGATACACTATACAAACCAACTTGTCTTACATGCAGTTTAATGTACACCATCAAACAATTCAAATAGATTGATAAAACAAGATGTCCCTTTGCTCAATCCATGATAGCTCTTCCCCTTTAAGTCATATCTAGCCACTGATGAAAATTTTTGTTCTCCAAAATATCTCCTACCATTTTTGTATGGCATCAATATCAGACTCACTGGTCTATAGTTTCCCAGATAACCCATGAAGTCCTTCAAAAAACACTGGTATAATATTGGCTACCATCTAGTCTTCAAGCATAATAGCAGATTAATGATAGGTTACTGCAGTGGATTCCAAATCTGGTCCTAGAGGCACCCCAGCCAGTCAAGTTTTCAGGATGCCCACAGTCCATGCAAATCTCTCTTATGAAATTCATTGTGGGTATCCTGAAAACTTGACTGGCTGGGATGCCTCCAAGGCCAGGTTTGGGAACCACTGGGTTACTAATTGCCACTAATCAGTTTGCAAGTTTATATCTGCGTTCTTTTAGAATTCTTATGTAAATACCATCAGGCCTTGGTGATTTGTTAATCTTTAGTTTTGTAAAATTGCTATACATCTTACATCTTTTCTTAATAATTTGCTTCTGTTCCTCTGAATCATCCCCTTGAAAGATCATTTATGGACTGGATATGTCCCCAACATCCTCCTCAATAAAATGCAAATAAAGAATTTATTTCTTTTTTTCTACTTAGACCTCGTCCTCCATGCATGCAGCTTGTACCTGCTGATACTGACTCCCTCATAGACTTCTTGCTTTTGATATACTTGAAAATTGTTTTTTATAATTTATTTACCTTTATGAAAAGTTTGTTTTCAAATTATTTCTTTTGGTGTCTAATGAATGTTTAGCACCTAACTTGCCAGAGCTTATGTTCAGGCCTGGAATTGTCCATAGGCTATACCATTCCACTAGCACCATTAACAAGATGATAGGACAGTCCTACCATACATCTGCAAATTGTTCCACACTCAGTAGATCTCCAGCTGATGGCTGAGACAGGCACAGAACTGCCTGCCAATGGACTGACATAGTGAGAAGGACCCTCAGGCAGCTTACGACAGTGAAAATGTACCCTATCTGCATGTCTTGCAAACAATGTATCAGTCCATCATTAGGGTACTGTGCGGGCTGATGGATTTCCTGATGCAGATTGTGAAACATGATGTAAATATGATGTCATGTCAGTTATTCTACAGCATTTTTAATTAGTTTCAAGATGAGGTAATTAATGAAAATCTTTTCTTTAGTTTTGTTTTGTTTATACACCATTATATGGTCTAGTGAGGAAATGTTAACAGTGAATTGTGTTTGACTGTGTCACTGCAGGGTTATTGTTGGGGTTTTTTCACTTTTCTTTTTTGATGTTCATCAAACTTTTATGGAGATGGTATATTTTCATAAGATTTGATTTTTCTACACAATGAATTGATTTTGTTTCAGGTTTCAGCCTATTTAAAATAGGCATAAAATAAGTGTTTTTTGACTTGAAATTACCCCCCCCCCCCCAATATGGGAAAATGCTTAGTGAATAAGCAGTGCCCAAGTCAGAATGTGTATATGGGAGAGAGAGGTGTGAACTGGGTCACAGATCATCATCATAACAGAATTCTTTACATTATGTAAAGAAGAGAAATGACAATACTTTAACCCACTTGCAGAACATTTCCTGTAGTTAAGCTTCAGAGTTATGACCCATGGGACATTCCCTAGAATCCAGGTAATTTTCCTCAAGAAACACATATCTCATTTCATTATTTCATTACACCTATAATTAATTTGTTACTGCCTCTTGGGTGGGTTCACACGGAGCACAGGCCTGCTCTTGGCCATGCTAATTATTGTCCTCACAAAGCTAAAGGTACCTCTAATAATAGCCTTTTTCACAGTTTTGTGCTTCATTCCTTATCTTATTAAAACCTCCAGTGACACTGCCAGAGACAATCCTTTACATTTTCCCACCCTTGCAACAGAGCAAGACTTGGGATTCATTTCCCAGTTCTTTGACAGCGCCGACCCCCATGATGCACTGTTTCACTTACAGAGTCATCTACAATTTTCTGCCCTTAGTTAAAATGAGCGGCAGACATCCCCTACCGCAACCCGGCCACCCCTGTTGTGTAGATGTGCACATTCTTAGCACCAGTGCATATTTTCTAGCAAAAAAGGGTGCTGGTACTCAAATGCCAAGCCACCCTTCAGGGGTGGGAGTGATCACTGATGGACCCAACCCACAATAGCCAGGCCCCCGGCAACCAGTAACAGAACCTATGATAAGGCAGAATTGTTGTGTGGAGCCTGAGCTCTTTCATTAAAACTTGGAGACCATGGGTCGAGTTTAGCAGACAATGGAAAAGGTGCCAGTAATCAGTACCCCCAAGTACCCCCTCAAAAAAAGCCCTGCTTAGCACTATTTGGTGCTAGTTGGTTGAAAGCAGATCCCAGGTGGAGGCCCCCTTTGCCCCTATTCTTTGAAGAACTGGAGGGACCATTTTACTAATCCGACGTAGGCGCCTACGCATGTCCAATGCGCATTAAACTGAACTACCACCTGCTACCGCATGCCATGGGCGGTAATTCCATTGTTTGTTTGTTTGTTTAATTTTTATTTACGACTTTTTCAATTACAGTCATGCAATGTATGAACAAGAAAATCTTTCCAAGATATCAAAAAAATAAGAAGAAAAGATACCATGAAATTCTTTGTCCACAGGTCCAAGTACTAGGAATAACACTCGTAAACCTGAGTTACATATAATATTATAGTAATCATTGGAGTGGAAGGAGTTCGAGAGACACAGCCAAGTAGCGTAAATAGCAATCAGGATGTCCCCAACGTATTCTTTACTAACTGTAAGTTTCAATAAGTTCCCAGATTCAAGGAAAAACACATATATAGAAGAATTTAAAGAGACAATACATCTACAAGGAAATTAAGGAGGAAAGTCCTCCTAATTTAAGATCTCTTGGTTTTAATGCCAAGATTCTTTCCTTCTTTTTTGGGTGTCTCTTGATAAGTCCGGAAAAATCTGGATTTTAGATCCTAGGAATAAGGCATTAATGTGGCGGAAATACAATCTAAATATATTAGCTAATTCCATTGTTGACGCGCATCCAAAGAACGCATAGAAAATATTTTCTATTTTCTACCACGTGGTGCTTACCCGGCGGTAATCGGCAGTGTAGGGCGCTGATGATTACTGCTCGGTTAATGCATGAGACCTTACTGCTAAGTCAATGCATGGCAGTAAGGTCTCAGGCCGAAAATAGACGCACACTGGTTTTAATTTTGCCACATGTCCATTTTTCAGCCACACAAAAAAAAGGCGCGCTGAAAAATGGACCTGCATGTGTCCCAAACACTCGCCTACACCAGCACAGCCATTTTTCAGCCGCCTTCGTAAAGGGCCCCTCATTTAAATGAAACGTGTCTTGAAACCTAAACTGTGGTTAAGGCAGCGAGAAACAAAACTCATACATTAGTAACATAGTAACATAGTAGATGACGGCAGAAAAAGACCTGCATGGTCCATCTAGTCTGCCCAAACAAACTCATATGTGTATACCTTACCTTGAATTTGTACCTGTCCTTTTCAGGGCACAGACCATATAGTCTGCCCAGCAGTATTTCCCGCCCTCCAACCACCAGTCCCGCCTCCCATCAGCGGCTCTGGTACAGACCGTATAAGTCCTGCCCTCCCCTATCCTCTCCTCCCAACCACCACCCCCTCTTCCCCCCAACTGCTCGCGCCACTCAATTTCAGCTAAGCTTCTGAGGATCATTCCTTCTGCACAGGATTCCTCTATGCATATCCCACGCATGTTTGAACTCCGTTACCGTTTTCATCTCCACCACCTCCCGCGGGAGGGCATTCCAAGCGTCCACCACCCTCTCCGTGAAAAAATACTTCCTGACATCTTTCTGAGTCTGCCCACCTTCAATCTCATTTCATGTCCTCGATCGTTCTACCTACCGCCTTCCCATCTCTGGAAAAGATTCGTTTGCGGATTAATACCTTTCAAATATTGAACGTCTGTTATCATATCACCCCTGTTCCTCCTTTCCTCCAGGGTGTACATGTTCAGGTCAGCAAGCCTCTCTTCATGCATTCGGATAACCAGACTTCTTATTTCCCTGTTCCATAGGCAGCTTGGAACTGGGGACACTGAAGAGCGAGTATGAAGTGTATTTTTAAAGCAAGGGAGCCACTTAAATTTATCGATCCATCAAGCTTCCTGTTTCTTAGCCTTCCTTCCTGTTAAGAGTATTATTCTTTAGTCGTCATCCTCTTCTATCATATTCCATGTCCTGATCATTTTCTTATTTGCCCAATATTTGAAGGATTCTTGAGTATGTAGCAGGAATATTGACTGCTGTTTGTTGATTGGAATATTTGGGACCCCCCTACTCTACTTTATATTGTGATCTGTTCTTGATTGCTTGATTGTTGTGTGTTGATGTAATTCTAGGAGATTTACCCTATTTCTAGGATAAGCAGTGTAAAATCTGTTTTGCTGTTCTGGGATCTTGCCAGGTACTTGTGACCTGGATTGGCCGCTGTTGGAAACAGGAAACTGGCTTGATGGACCATTGGTCTGTCCCACTATGGCAACTCTTATGTTCTTAAGTTTTTTAAAGCACTTGTTTCTCTGCTTAAAATGCTGTTTTACACAGAAAAAAAAATCACTCCTAAAATATCTCACCAGGGAACACTCGATGTTGCTTAATGGTTATGTGATTTTAAAAAAAATGTTCCATAGGTTTAAAGAACTTGCTGACTTGGCTCTTCACCTGCAATACCTCGTAGCACAGTAACTAATTCTAACCTTACACAAAAAGGCGAAATTGTAAAACCTTTTAGAATTCTGAGGTGGTTGGAGGATAAACACTTCCGTTTCTTCAATTTTCATCTCTTCTGTAGCACAATAGCTTCTTTCGCTGCATGCAGTGCTACCAAGCGCTCCTTCACTAAGATAACTGCATGCATCCTGTCGGAGAATAAACCGTAGCAGATAATTCACGTGCGTGATACTCTCTCCCTTAGGAGTTGGTTATTGAACGGATGTGTCAGGTTGCCTGAGTAACTCACCCCTTAAACCCCCCCCCCCCCCCCCCCCCCGGTTATGTTCTCAGACAATTTTACTAGAAGAAATCAGACTTATCAGTCTATGAAATGAGAGGGAAATGATTAATTTTCACATGGTAGAATATAGGGCCTGATTTCCTTTTTTTAAAAGAACGTTATATTCAGCAACAATAAACACAAATATAAACTTGTTAAAGCAAAACAGAGATAGGAATAATTTACTGAGAAGTAGAGCCCTTTAACTAAGCTGTGGTAAACAATTAATGCTTGCTTAGCACAGTTATGAAGCAATACCGCTGGGCACACGCAGGCATCCGAAGGTAGCTTTTGGCGATCTGCTTGCGGGGGGCAGGGCCGCCGAGAGGGGGGACGGGGGGGGAACCTCCCCGGGCCTCCAAGTGGGGCCCGGCACCAGGGTCAGGGCCGCTGGCGCTGCAGTCCCCGGTCTCGACCTGCCCTGCCTCCTAGCTCGGGCCCCTTCATTCGAGCGGCTCGGCCGATCGCGTCTCTTCTGGTCTTCCCCTCCCTGTGTCCCGCCCTCGTGGAAAACGGAAGTTACATCAGACGAGGGTGGGACACAGTGAGGGAAGGCCAGAAGAGATGCGATCTGCAAGTGCTGCTTCGAATGAAGGGGGCCCAGAGCCGTGGAGGCAGGCGGGAGACCGCAGACTGCAGCGGCAGCGGCGGGGGGGGGAGGATACAGGGCAGTGGGGGGGGGGGGGGGCGGAGGCGGGGCGGCCTTGCTCCGGGCCTGGCCTAGTCTCTCGGCGGCCCTGCCTGAGGGTGTATCTGGGGGCAGAGTAGGCACGTACTATGCTAATTGGTTAGCACAGCTACCTCACCGTTCTCTAAACGATTAGCGTGTGGTTAGCACTTGAGCCCTTACTGCCTAGAAAATAGGTGTCAGTGAGAGCTCACACGCTAATGGCCATGTGTAATGGGGAAATTAGTGTGTGGCCATTAATGGGAATAATGGAAAATAGGACCATTTACCACCATGCTAAAAGTGGCCTCAGCGCAAGGGAAAGTCCCGTGCTGGGAATAGCGCAGGTCACTTTTTAGTGCTACTTAGTAAAACGGACCCTCAATGAATCAAACATTTACTCTTCCTTTGACCACTATAAAAAAGAGGGGGGGCTGAAAAGATAAGAGATCTTAAAGAAGAAAAAATATATACAATTATGAAATAAGGCTTCACATGATTATACCCCACCATATTACAATACCAACCAAATAGTCCCTTATGATAACTTCTTCAAATCTAGGAATGCTCTGTATCGCAGGGGCGTAGCCAGACCTCAGCGGGAGGGGGTGTCCAGAGCCCAAGGTGAGGGGGGCACAGTTTAGCCCACCTCCCCAGTCGCCAACCCCCCCCCCCCCCCGCCACTTCAACCCCCCCCCCCTCCCGCCGCCAACCCTCCCCCCGTCGCCACCGCCACCAGGTGCCTTTGCTGACTGGGGTCCCCAACCCCCCGCCAGCCGAGGTCTTCTTCAGTACCGATCACCGGCGCCTTTTCTGATCCGTTCTGTGAGTCCTGACTCCTGACATCCTGCATGGATGTCCTGCACGTTACGTGCACGCAGCACATCAGGAGTCACTCAGGACTCACAGAAACAGATCAGCGAAGTCGCCGGAGACTGGCACTGAAGAAAACTTCAGCTGGCAGGGGTTGGGGACCCCCGCCAGCAAACGTACTTGGCGGCGGCGGCGGCAGCAGGGGAGGGTCGGCGGTGGCAGGGGGGTCAAAAGTAGAGGGGGGCCAGGGTTAATCTGTGGGGGCCCATGCCCCTGTGGCCCCACCTAGCTACGCCCCGGCTCTGTAGGGCCTGATTTTCAAAGCTAGCTATCTGGGATGTAGCATGTTTTACCGGATAACTAAGACTCACCAGTCCCAGTCAGAGATTTTCAGTGCCATAAGCTGGATAATCGTTTCTGGCTGCCTAGGCACAATCTGTGCTGCGGTGCTAAGGCGGAACTAGAATTTATCCAGCTGATATTCAGCTGTCCTAACTTGTCCAGATAAATATCTGGACACTGGTGCTGAATATCAATGGCATGCAGAACTTCTGGTGGCTGCCCTATGCCTGGAAATTCAGCACCGGCAACTGGGTCTGGCTTAGTGCTGGATATACATAGTAACATAGAGGGGGATAATCGAACAGGGACGCCCATCTCTAAAGACAGCCCTGTAAAGGGGCGGGGCAACCCATATTATCGAAACAAGATGGACGTCCATCTTTCGTTTCGATAATACGGTCGGGGACGCCCAAATCATGAAATTTAGGTTGACCTTAGAGATGGTTTTCCCCGGTTTTTGGCGATAATGGAAAGCGAGGACACCCATCTCAGAAATGACCAAATCCAAACCATTTGGTTGAGGGAGGAGTCAGCATTTGTAGTGCACTGGTCCCACTAACTGAATGGAAAAAGCCCTTCCCTTACCGATCTGGAAAGGAATGGGCATGCATGAAGGAAATTGCGTGCAAATGAGCTGCTTGCTGTTAGCTCATTTGCACACGATTTCCTTCCTGAGGAGAAGAAGCGACGTCCAAAATGTGGATGTTTGTGAGAAGGACATCCATGCCTGTAATGTCTCCAACACTCCCATTATTTATTTGGATTACATGTAGCAGTAGTGGGATTTGAACCAGCCATCTCTAGAGTGCAAGACCTGTGTTCAGTTAATAGGCCACTCTTCCATTCTACTCCACTCCCTTGAATTTGGCCATCCCTGTGGGGGGGGGGGGCAGTTGAGGACATCCAAAATGTCTGAAAGAAGGACATCCACGCCTTCGTTATGCCTCCGCTGACACACACATACCTCCCCCCCCCCCCCCAGGGACCTGCAGACTGCCCCCCCCCCCCCCCCACAGGGATGACCAAATTTCAAGGGAGTGGTGTGGAGTGGAAGAGTGGCCTAGTGGTTAGAGCACTATTCTTGCAATCCAGAGGTGGCTGGTTCAAATCCTACTGTTCGTACTTGTGATACAAAATTCAAATAAACAAATAAAAAGAGTGTTAGAGGCATAGCAAAAGCATGGATGTCCTTCTCACAGAAACATCCACATTTTGGACGTCCTCAACTGCAGGGATGGAGGCATAGCGAAGGACATACTCTAAAAAAGACAAAAGTTTTTGAAGTTGTTTTTTTTTCGGGGTGGGAGGTGGTTACTGACTCCTGGGGAGTCAGGGGAGGTCATCCCCGATTCCCTCCGGTGGTCATCTGGTCAGTTCAGGCATCTTTTTGAGGCTTGGTCGCAAGAAAAAATGGACCAAGTAAAGTCGGCCAAGTGCTCATCAGGGACACCCTTCTTTTTTCCATTATCAGCGAAGGACGCCCATCTCTTAAGCACGCCCCAGTCCCGCCTTCACTACACTGCCGACACACCCCCATGAACTTTGGTCATCCCTGCAACGGAAAGCAGTTGAGGATGCCCAAAATCGGCTTTGGATTATGCCGATTTAGGCGACCCTGAGAGAAGGACGCCCATCTCCCGATTTGTGTCGGAAGATGGGCGCCCTTCTCTTTCGAAAATAAGCCTGTTGGTGTCCAAATCCCATGCTGTGCAATTCAAAAGGGGGCATGGCCATGGGAGGCTATGGATGTCAGGGGTGTTCCAAAATACTGAGAGCACTGTTACAAAATAACAGGTCAACACATCCAACTTGGATGCCATCATCTACATCAGGTTTCAGCAGGTATAAGTCTGCTGCCAAAGTTAGGGTGTGGGAATCACACTAAGCATGATTCTATAAAGGGCGCACATTTTTGGAAATAGTGCGCACTAAATGTAAGGAGGGTTCACTTTTTTCCTGATAGGGTATGCACGCTCGCACAAATTTGAGTATCTGCAATAATTTGTGTGGTGATTCCACCATTGGGAAAGAGTGCACCCTCTTTCCATAGATTCTATATATGATGCCCAAAATATCAGCACTGAAAAAAGCGCTACTCTATACGCTGTGCTTAAAGTTAGGCGTGATTTAATGAATAGCACATATGCCCGGAAATTGCTCCTAACTTTAGGCATGGTCATTTGCACCAAAAACATGGTGCAAATATACATGCCTTTACCAAGCTGTGGTAGAGCTACAGCAGACTTGGCATGTGGCAAATCAGCTCTACCGCGGGTTACCGTGGGAGCCTGGCAGTAGTGCCGACTCCCACCACACTGCATTTCCAGCGCCAAAATGTTGTTTTTTTATCTCTTTACTGTTGGGTTAGTGAGGGAGCCCTTGCCGCCTCCTTACATAGGAAGTGGTAAGGGCTCCCCCTGGAAAAGGCCACACAGCAAGTGTTACACTAACCACATCACCATTTCCATTTTTAAAGTCCTTTTACCAGAGGTGAAAGGAGATCTTGACGCACAGCAAACTCGCTGTCAGACTTGTGAGTTCTTGTACCAAGTAGAGCGCTGCTGAGCCCGGTACTCGGACCAGGTTCTGCTTGGTAGTCGGACAACCCCGGGTTTCACCTGCGCTGACCGCCGTTCCCCAGAGGTTGAGCCCCTAGGTGCAGGCGGTCTGCAGGACTTACGAGACGGAGCTGGAAGCGGGGTGGTGAACGTATCATCCAGGCAGGCAGCAGGCAAGAGAGTGATCCAGGTACAGGCAATGTCAATAGGCAAACAACAGGCAAGCGAGTAGTCCAGGCACAGGTAAAGTCAGAAGGCAGGCAGCAGGTCAAGGGGGTAACCCAGGTACCAGGCAAAGTCAATAATGAGGGACAAGTAGATAAGAAGCAAACTACTGAGCAAATAACACCTACCAAAGTAGAAGCCCAAGCATGGAGTCCAGGAGAGCTCAGCTGAAAAGTGCTGGCATCTGACATCGACAGGGAGAAGGGGCACAGCCATAGGGACAAGAGCAGGGACGGAGGAACCGGAAGACCATAGGAGAGAAGCAAGGGAAGCCAGGCAGAGGGAGAGCAGACACAGGTGGGTGGAAGCAAAGCAATTCAGGCGCCTGTAACCACCGCTCTCTGAACAAACCCAGAGAAGAATTACACACACATGGCTCAGGGGAAGTACCAGTCAAGTGTGCATGTCTACGGGACCCCGAGCAGCCCGAGGACGCCACTTACATTGAGGTAGGGGACATGACAAAACGTACACCATTGCCACTGCAGGGGTCCTTTTACTGCCACTTGGTAAAAATACCCCTAAATAAAGTGTGTATCCCCATTATTCTATAACAGACTTGTCCAACCTACAGCCCATGGGCCAGAATTCAGCCCACCAACCTCTTTTTCATGGCCGCAGAAGCTCCAGGTGAAGTCCTCAGATAGGAAATACTTTCCTGCCATAACTGGTTTCACGATGTGTTTGAGCCGTGCGGCACCAGAAGTTGAGACTGTTCCTGCGGTATCAAGCCTTGGGACTTGATACCGTGGGAACAGTCTCAACTTCAGTGCCGCACGGCTCAACCTCATGAGAAACCAGTCACAGCAGGAAAGCGGATCCTATCTAAGGACTTCACCCAGAGCTTCAGCAGGCCACTCATGGCAGGGAAGCAAGGCATTGATGTGCCCAGGCGGGGAGAAGAGGAAATGGTGTCGGGAGGCAAATCCTGAAGAGAAGCTCGAGCATAGCTGTTGCAGGTGCCCAACGCTGCTCTCCAGCCCTCCACACCGGAAGCAGTGTTTCATGATCTTGGTGGCCGCAGGGGCAGACATAAAAACAGAATCAACACTTCAGCTCCAGGAGCTGAAGGAACAGCATGAAGAAATTGGTGCTGCAAAGAGAGGGTCACCGCTGTCCACACCAACACTGGCTCCCACAAGCAACAAGTGCCTCAGCAGCAGAAGGGAAAGCCCAGTGGCGTACCAAGGGGGGGGGGGGGGGGGGCGGTGGGGGCGGTCCGCCCCGGGTGCATGCCGCTGGGGGGGGGGGGGTGTCGCGTTCCTGTTAGCTCCGAGTCTGCTCGTTCCCTCCCTGCTGTTCCCTCTGCGCGGAACAAGTTACTTTCCTGTTCCGGGGCAGAGGGAGCAGCAGGGAGGGAACGAGCGGCCTCGGAGCTAACAGGCGCGCGGCACCTACCCAGCAGGTAAAAATGCACCCGGGGGGGGGGTGCGCGCGGCACCTACCCAGCAGATAAAAATGCACCCGGGGGCGGGGGGGTCGTGCTGCAACCTGGGGGGGGGGGTGTAGTTTCGCCTGGGGGGGGGGGGGGGTCGTGCTGCACCTGGGGGGGGGGGTGTACTTTTCACCGGGGGGGTGGGGGGGGATGCATCGGCAATCTGCCCCGGGTGTCAGCCAGGCCAGGATTGCCACTGGGAAAGCCACTTCTGTTTTTTAACTTTTTTTTTTTTTAATGAGGCAGGCGATTTCTATATACCTTGAGGCTAGGGAGCACAGCACCACTGATGTCTATAACAGTGCTAGTTAATTTTAGGAACACCCCCCCTTCAGTCCATGCCCCTCCCATTTCAGCGCCCCCTTTTTCAGATCAAGTTTAAATTTTAGGTGTAGATCCTGCATCTAAATTTACGTGCATAAATGGCAATTAAATCTAATTCTTGCCAATAATTGCTTGTTAAAAACCCAATTAATGGCTCTAATTAGCTCATTCAATTAAGTTGCCCATGCAATTTTTGGCAACTTTTATAGAATTAGAGGAATCGTATGCACTATTATCAGCACATGACAAAAAAACAAAAATGTTGTAGGTTTTTTGCTCATTTTCATTTGGTAATGGCATGCAATGTCATTGCGAACAGCAACCCATTCCCAGGACTTTGCAACTACATGAGCAGGTATAAAAACTGCTTCTCTGTGTGTCACACTTCAAAACTATAATTGTGCTTGGGGAGATTTATTGAATGAATTATATTTCTCTAGAGTCTAACGTTGATATCCCACCAAAATTATGTCTTAACAACCTTAATGGAACATGAAATGCAATTAAAATTGCCATCTCAGGAGACACATAAAAACAGCAATTTTCTGTGCATTTTATGCAGCTAACTCTGTGCTTACACATGTCAAGCAGCCTTCTGAACATCCCCTCTCTCCTTTTACCCACTCTGAAAAGCGCTCGAGCTGTGTAAGGTGCATCTAATTCCACCAGTGAAAAAGGTGGTGCTCCCAGTAGAGATGTGCGTTTGTTCGTGTGCATACAGTTCATGAGTGGGCCTTAAAAATTGTTGTCTGCTAAACTGATTTAACAAGCACTAACTTATGAATTAACATTTATTGTTTATTGGGTGTTTGATATATCACCTGAACTAGACTGGCAGAACAATTACAAAAGTTAAAATAGTAGAAAGGAACGCCAAAAATAAGCAAGACAGAAACGGAAACTTATAGAAACAAAAATATGCAAAAGTCCTTGAACTGTGGTACAGGCAACTGACTGATTAATCACGCTGGATCGAATGATCGAAAGCCTTTATAAAAAGATGTCTTCAATTGGACCTTCACGTTTTTTGAAAGAAGTCTCACTGCGGATATTTGGAGGAAGGTCATTCCAAAGCCTGGGCCCTAAAAAAATTTAAAAAAAGCAGTGTTCCTGGTAGATTCTAAATGAGCATAGCCGGGGATAGGGAGCACTAGGCAATGGGAGTCCAGAGAGTGCAAAGTTCTAGAAGATGTGTAAGGAACTGCCAGGGAGGACAAAAACCGCAGCTGACCATAATAGTAAGCCTTAAGCGTAAGGCAAAGTACTTCAAAGAATGCACAGAAGAGGCAAATGATCCAATGAAGCTAGAGGACAAGATTGGATTAAGTCAATTAGTCAATTAAAACTCTGGAATTCGTTGTCAGAGAATGTAGTAAAAGCATGTAGTAAAAGCAGTTAGCTTAGCGGGGTTTAAAAAAGAAGTCCATAAGCCATTGTCAAAATGGACTTTGGGAAAATCCACTACTTATTTCTAGGATAAGCTGCATAAAATGTGTTGTACTTGTTTAGGATCTTGCCAGGTATTTGTAACCTGGATTGGC
Source organism: Microcaecilia unicolor (assembly GCF_901765095.1). Lineage (NCBI taxonomy): Eukaryota > Metazoa > Chordata > Amphibia > Gymnophiona > Siphonopidae > Microcaecilia > Microcaecilia unicolor. The sequence continues at coordinate 74,914,926 of NC_044043.1, read as the reverse complement.
CACTGTTGAAAAGAGGATGCTGGGCTCGATGGACCTTTGGTCTGTTCCAGTATGGCAATACTTATGTACTTATGTAATGCACATTAAAACTCTATGTGGCAATTCTATAGGTGGATGCCAAGATTTAGGCACCCCAATGCCATGTGTTTGGCACCAATTTTATAACGTCTTCCTTGAGCCAAGATTCTATAATAGAATACTAGCGTAAGTTGGCACTGGGGCACCTAAAGTTAGGCACAAATAGTTGTCCCAAGTCAAAAACAGTTGCAGCTGTTGGTTTCTAATTGTGCCCTATAGTGCATGTAACTTATGGTATTATGTAAGCTACATGTGGATCTAAGAGACACGCCCATGACTTGCCCATACTCCATCCATGCTTATGCCTTCCTCGCACTTACATATTAAGTGATTTTGGAGCGTATGTTATAAAACAGTACCTACCACTTATGAGTGTAATTATTGATTATTGCATTTGATATACTACTCTGTCTGGCGAATAGGTCTGAATGATTTACAACTTTAAAAAAAAATCCAAAATTGGGGAAAAGAATATCAGTAAAAGATAGTATAGGTGACAAGCATCCAAGGGCATTCAAAAGTACAGGTTAAACTTTTTTCCATTAGTCAGCTGCCTAGCCTGGTGACTGTGTATCAAAAGCTAATTGGAAGAAGTGGGTTTTGAGTAGAGCATTAAATCTGGCGACTGAGTGTTCCATATGGAGGGAAGGCGGTAGGACGTTCCAGAGTTTGGGGGCAAGATACTAGAAAGCTGAGTATCTTGTAGAATCATAGTGGGTGTGTTTTGTACCTAGAAGAACCAAACAGTGAGCATCTATAGATTTTAAGTTTCTAGAGAGTGTAAGGTATTGCGAGGGACAACAGAAAAGAAGGAACGCCAAGATAGTACGCTTTAAAGAGGCTCATCAAGAAAAGCAGGTAAATAACGTTATTTGAGTAGAATAACAAGATCGGTCTTTTCTACAGACAAAATCTGCTGATGGAACAATACAGAAGAGTCAATGATGACCCCTAAATAGTGGAAAGAAGTCACAGGGAACTAGGGATGTTGAATAACACTGGTGAAAATCCGGGTTCGGCAGTGGTCCTGTAATCCAACATGTGATAGTTTTTTGGGGGGTTAAGTACTAGTTTATTACCAATAAATGTTAACTTATGTGTACGATTGGTGCCTATCTTCAGACGCCAATGTACTGAATTGCTCTTCACAGTACGAGTTTAAAATTATCTATTGAAACAAATTTGTGATCTGAACTGAAAATCAAAATCACACAAAAATCAGGAAAGCTTTTGGGGAAAAAAGGAGAAAAAAAACTAATTTATTTTGCCTATACAAATCCCAAGTTCCCAGAACTGGAGGGAGATCAGGGAAGTTACAGTTTAAATCTAAAAACGTAAGAACATAAGCGTTGTGTCCATCAAGCCCAGCATTCTGTTTCCAACAGTGGCCAATCCAGGTCACAAGTACCTGGCAAGATCCCAGAAGAGTAAAACAGATTTTATGCTGTTTATCCTAGAAATAAGCAGTGGATTTTCTCATGTCCATCTTAATAATGGTTTACAGACTTTTCTTTTAGGAAATTATCCAAACATTTTCTAACTGCTTTGTTCCCATCATTTTTTTATGGACCCTTGAGCAAGAGGAATTAAATATGTAGAATTTATCACTCTGGCATTTTATATAAAGAAATAGAAGACCCGATTAATTAGTAAACCTCCAAGACTGTACACAGGTCATCAGAAGCACCACTTGGTTAGCACTACCTATAATTAAGAGTATCACAAAGGGTTAGTAATAAATAGACATAAAACAAAGAAAAGAAGGTAATACCTTTTTTGTTGGACTAACTTAATGCATTCTTTGATGAGTTTTCGAAGATAACCCTTCTTCTTTAGATCAGAAATTCAGAAAGGGTTGGGAAATAGTTTCTCTAATAGGCTCTACAGAGAGAGTTTTCTGCCTTGAAGGATAAAAAAGAAAATCTGTTGGGCTCTGCTCTACATGGCACAGATGAGACGATGAAGTTCATTCTGATTACATAAAGGCAGATTTTTATTTATTTTATTATTTATTTATTTATTGCACTTGTATCCCACATTTTCCCACCTATTTGCAGGCTCAATGTGGCTTACAAAGACCTGTTATGGTATCGCCATACCAGGGTAGAGAATACAATTGGTGTTACACAGAAGTCAAGGAAAACCAGAGGATCTGGTCAAGCAGTTATAGAAAAATACGTTCTGAGTAAAGGTGGATAGGTGTTGTGTTATAGTTAGTTATGGGTTCTCGTGGTAGGCCTTGTTAAAGAGAGAGGTTTTCAGAGATTTGCGGAAAATAATTAATTCGTTGATCGTTTTCAGGTGAGTTGGGAGTGCACTGCATAACTGCGTACTCATGTAGGAGAAGCTGGTTGCGTGTGTTAGTTTGTATTTTAATCCTTTACAGCTGAGGAAGTGTAGGTTAAGAAAGGTGCGTGACGATCTTTTAGCATTTCTGGGTGGCAAGTCCACGAGATCTAGCATGTAGGTTGGGGCATCTCCGTAAATGATTTTATGAACAATCGTGCAGATCTTGAACGCGATATGTTCTTTAAGTGGGAGCCAGTGTAGTTTCTTTCTTAGAGGTTTTGCACTTTCATATTTTGTTTTTCCAAATCTGAGTCTGGCTGGGGTATTTTGGGCTGTTTGAAGTTTCTTGATGGTCAACTTTGAAGTTTTAAAAGAATGTACAAATCGAGATTGAGACTCCCAGGTCAGGACGTGTCCATTTCCACTAGTAGTTTAGAAAAGGATCTTCCAGCACATACATGTCTGTGTCTTCCATTTTAGAAATCTATGGATGCCTATGGTTGACTGCTGTGTGTGGATTGTGCTCTGGAACACACAATTATCTTTCTGTGCTTCCCCTTTCTCTCTCTCTGTTGATGATATTATAGTTCTTCCCCTGTTCCTTATGCACCAAGTATCATCAGTTTTGTCTTCCTTACTCTATCCTTTTTTAGATTGTAAGCCACTTAGGCACACATACGATGGGTGGAATAGTAAATTTTCTTAATAAACTTGGAAACCTACACATCTATGTTCCCCAAGCTATCACAAAATGCCATATTATTTGTCAGTGTCACTTTTTTTTGGGGGGGGGGGGGGGGAGAGCAAAAAACACTGAGGGATTAAGGGAGGGACCTCCTCTAATCCCTCCAGTAGAGCACTACACAATACGAACAACTTTATATACACTAGACATCCCATAGAGCGGGTATAAATCTCAACATCAATCTTGGGTGACACAAACATGCTTTCTCCTTCTGAAACGGGGAGTGCATATGTATACTTTAGCCCCGACCATATCCCTATGCCATGTGCACATATTTGCAATTTGGATATGTATATCCCGGCATTCTAAAATGGATTTGGGGGGAGGGGGAGTTATCAATGTGGGGTACATTAAGATGTGTTATTTTACTGTAGTTATTATTAATTAGGTCTCATTGCAGAAAATGGAGTCTGTACTAAAATAGCATGAGTTAGTGGTCAAATAACATGTCTAAATGGTACCCACATTGATAACTTCCCCCCTTACTGTGAAGCATTTAATCTCTGTTAACCAGAGCTATATTGTGATGTCATAATGCCTCATTCCACCAATGCCTAGGAGCCAACTTCATCAGTGATGTCACAATGGCTTGTTTGTCCTATACTTGGCTGACATTTATTACAAATAGTAATTTTGATTTTTAGAGATGTTTCTATTCACTTTAATTAAGGGGGAAAGTTATCAATGTGGGCTACTGTTAAGACGTGTTATTTTACTGTTAACCTCAGTTATTATTAACTAGGTCTCATTGCATAAAATGGGACCTGTGCTAAAATAGAAAGAATTAGTGGTAAAATAACGCACCAGCAGTAGCCCATGTTGAAAATGTCCTTCCTTAGATGTGTACACAATATACACGTGTGAATGCCAGTTTATACATGTACAAGTTGAGAATAGGACTTCTAAAACAGCCACCATAATCTTTTATTCACTTTCTCCCCGATTTTGATTCCTGTTGTTAGAGAAGAAACTCCATGAATGGTCACCCAAATGCGATGGCTTGTCTGTATGATGTGCACAGGGCTGGTAGTGACCAATGTTCCCTCTAAGCGGAGCGCATGAGCGATTACTCATACTTTTTAGGAGCATCACTCACAGATTTTACATGATTGCTCACAAAATTACCGACTCAACTTTCAAACAAAATTAAACTATAAAAATTAATGAAACTAAATCAATTACTGACTCAATTCAAATGAGTTTCAAATAAAATTGCGCTATATGAAATGGACTATGCTGTTGTTTCTTTGTCACTTCTGGTCTTGTGAAATGCACTGCTAATGCTGGTGCTCAAAAATGTGTTGGTTTTAAAAACTTGTTGCTCACACACAAAAAATATTTGCATGCACCAGGCCACTCCTTAGAAGGAACATTAGTAGTGACCCACATATACGAAAAGGTAGACCACTGTTTAGGGGGTGGGGGATTTCAGCAGAGATAATGCATTTAAGTAAAAATAAAAAATGCATGCACTCTGAAGAAAATAGAATATCCTGGCAAAGACTAATATCTTTTGACCAATATTTATGTATATGAATTATAACATAGGGATATAAGAAAAACCATGCTGGATTATACAAATGGACCAACGAGTAGCAGGCATACCAATCACAATGAAAAGTACAATTCCTAGTACGAGATGGGTATTATACTCCTTCAACATATAGTTTTCATTATGAGAAAAAGCAATTGACATAGATATGAGGCAGTGGCCGCCAACTTTTATAAACCAGTGACTAGATCCATCAACATGAAATGCACGACAACATACTGAAATTTTTAAAATCTTTTTTAAACAATTTTGGGCAGAATTACTCAAAGAGAAACTTTGTACAGAAATTTCACCAGAAAACGTTAAAAGAAAATAAACAATGATAATCATGATAAACAGATGCAGTAGTCCACCTGAAATCGGAGGAACAGACTCCACAAAACAGCAGAACCTGATTACATTCAGGAAAATAAATAAAGAAAAAGAAAAAGCAGGAAACTCCAAAATGAAACTGTAACTTACACCCCAACAGAGTCAAAAAGACCATCACATCACTCCTCTAGCATCCAAAAAAAGAACGCAACCGATAAGGTTCAAGGAAATGGTACGTCACCTTATTCAAATTAATAATACATTTACGAAGAAAATGTAGTTGAAATCTAGCCCCCATGGACAAAACCTGTTGATGCATAGCTAAACATTTTTTCCTCTCTTGTCCACCAAGAAACATCTGGAAATATTTGAATTCTGCCCCCCCCCCCCCCAAAGTGATCTAAAATGCAGTTGTAACAATGCCTCTTTATCTTGAAAAAAGTACAAATGTAACCAATAATGTGTCTCTATGAGATATCTCCTCAGTCCTGGTATCTCTCCAGCACCAATGATAGATTCAAAGTACCCAAGATAAAATTTTCAAGTATAGGAACAACAGTGTAGAAACTTTATAACAGCTTGTCTAACTTGTGCAGCAGATGTGTGCAGGAGAACGTATGAACGAACACAAGTGCTGTTTAGAAAATTTGCAGGAAAAAGAAAATGAGAGTCTACACTCTACATGGAAAAAGCAAGCAAAAAACAACAGCAGAGTAGGTGACAATGACTGGAGATCTTTTTTAAGATGAGCAAACACAGCGGGGGTAACACGAAGGATGATGCAGAACAAGGTCCAATGGATTAAAAAAAAGTTTTCATCTGAAGCTTTATTCAAAGTAAAATGGACCCAACACAAATCCTAGTCAAGGTGTATCGTCAAGGTGTATCAATCGTGAGAGCGCTGACAAACTGAGCCGTGGTTTTGCTGCTAATTAGCAGTGACTCTGTTTGACAGCGCTCTTGCGATTGGTGCACCTTGACTGGGATTTTTGCTTTCGATATTCGCAGAACACTGTGTAGCCATACAACTACAGCTCACAGGGACTCCTGAAGCAGACCTTTGCGGCCGAAACACGATTCGTATCAAGTCCATTTTACTTTGAATAAAGTTTCTGATGTGAACTATTTTCAGTCCATTGGATCTTGTTTGTTCTGCATCATCCTTCGTGTCACCCCCCACTGTGTTTGCTCATCTGGAGATCCTTTTTTTAACAGTTCTTCAATCTGACTCGACACAGGCCGTGTTTCAGCGGCAGGGCCTGCGGCAGGAGTCTGCGATTGTCACACGGAAAATATAGGTCTGGAATCAGACTAGATCTATACCATATGTATCATAAACCTTTCCTGGTAGAGAGATCAAGGTCAAATAGCACCTGCCGCAAATCCAGCTTGTCATAAGCAATTGTATCTAGCGATACTCCCACCAAACACATAGAGACAATCCCCCCCCCCCCCCCCCCTGATATTCAAAAGCATTTAATCGACCAGGATCGGCAAGTGGCCTGTTAAATGCCTCATAACCGGCTAACTGGCGATATTCAGTGGTGCATTGGTTAGCGTGCGGTGATGTTGCTGTGCTAACCAATTAGGGCAGAAGACTCTCTGTCCCAGCACTAAAATATAGTTTCTTTTTTTTAGCACATGGGAAGTGTGTGCGAATTCCAAATCTACCGCGGCCTGCAGTACTGTTTTAAACCTGCGGTAAACAAGGCATCATCATTGTCAGTCCCTTCCACATTGTGCTATCGGTGGGTGTGAAGGCTGATCCAGGATGAACAGACTGTGTTGCAACTAGGACCCATTTTTCTGAATGGCACATATCCTGGCAGGTCTACTGGTACTATACATTATAGTCTTCAGACAATCTTTTCATTGAAATTCAGATCAAAGTGATATGTTTGAGTACCCATGAAGTGTATGAGTAGTTTGCAAAGTCTGGTGAATGGGGTGGGCTCCCTGCCATTATTCTGAAAGGTTTGGCTGCGATATGCACAGGTGCAGGGCTCAAAGAGATGTGTCACTGTATTATTATAAGTTAGAACTTCTGCTTGAAGGGGAAATTTCAGACTTCTAGAACTTAATGCTGACAAGAGTGAAATGCTTTCTGAGGAGCACAATGCTTTTGAATCTAGTACTATGACAACCCCCCCACACACATACACCACCGCTGCCACCATGGGCTGCCAATGGGTCAGGCTTTCAGAATATCTATAATGAATATGCATGAGAAACATTTGCATGTCTACTAGCTCCACTGAATGCAAATCGCTCTTATGCATATTCATTACGGCCATCATGAAAGCTGGACCTGCCGTCAGCCCTCAAGGTCTAGGCCCTAGGGTGAGTGGTTCAACGTGCATCATGCAGAGCTGAGTTTTAAGTCCCTCTTTATAGAAATATATCATAGAAGATAAAACAATTGAAAAGTAAAAAAAAAAGAACACAATTGCATAAAATGAAGTCCTTCTGTCTTGCAGGAATGAAATTCTAATAGTATCTCTTAATGTAATTATTTCCATAATAACCACTGGAGTCGACTCTGTGGGTGCTTGAGCGCCCCCAATATTGAGAAACTTCTTTGTGTGTGTTCAGGGAGGGGTTATTTCCATTTGGGCTTAGCACCTCCCCCCCCCCCCCATAAATGTGAAAAGTTGACTCCTACGACAATAACCCTCCACCACACCGACCACCATGCTCTGGCAGTATAACATCCCTTCCATACCTAAACTCATCCCTCTTTAAAACTGACAGGAAAAGGAGTAGACTTGTCTCTCAGAAACCTCAATGCAATATCATAATATATTCTTCTTTACCATGTATGTATGCACCTTAATGCATTACCATTTGTAATTCTGTACCCGTAAATTGGTGGGAAAATGTGGGATACAAATGCTACAAACAAACAAATAGTTACTAGTAGGAAGAAAACATACAAACTGAAGTAGCCAAGTGGTTAGGACAGTAGCTTGGGCTCAAATCCCCCGCTCCATGGATAAATCCTTCTTAACTCCAGACTTTGCGCCTTCTGTCTCACTGCACCCTACACCTGGAGTAAACTTCCTGAGCCCCTACGTCTTGCCCCATCCTTGGCCACCTTTAAATCTAGACTGAAAGCTCACCTCTTTAACTTTGCTTTTGACTCGTAACCACTTGTAACCACTCGCCTCCACCTACCCTCCTCTCCTCCTTCCTGTACACATTAATTGATCTGATTTGCTTACTTTATTTTTGTCTATTAGACTGTAAGCTCTTTGAGCAGGGACTGTCTTTCTTCTATGTTTGTGCAGCGCTGCGTACGCCTTGTAGCGCTATAGAAGTGATAAATAGTAGTAGTAGTAGTCTCTTGTAACCAGAGCTAATATTGTGATGTCATAATGCCTCAGGCCACCAATAAGAGCCAACCTCATCAGTGATGTCACAATGGCTTGATTGTCCTATACTTGGCTCACTTTTATTACATAGCTCTTTGAGCAGGGACTGTCTTTCTTCTTTGTTTGTGCAGCGCTGCGTACGCCTTGTAGCGCTATAGAAATGCTAAATAGTAGTAGACTTTCCTTGTGACCTGGGGCAAGTGACGTCAGCGTGCCTCAGGTATAAGCTTAGATTGTATAGAGCAATACCTGTTATAGCTGAAATGTAATGCACCTTGTGCTTCCAATTAAAAGGTGTGAGCTAAATAAAAACATGTAGTAATGCCTTAAGAAAAATCGTTTTTCTTTCACTGAGTAAACTGTTAAGCTCTGTACAGGCCAGGGACGGTCTCTGATGTGCATCTATATAATGCTGCATAGATGTGATAGTCCTACAGAAAATGCTAAGCAGCAGTTGACAAAAGGCTGGCACTGCCAAGGGGGTGCACTCTGTTTTATACGACCAGCAACCAGAAACCTTTCTTTTTCCTGGAAGCTCTGCCACCTCCTCCTTCTTTTCTCCGGCTCCCCTCTTTCCACAGCCAGCAAAATCCCGACCCCTCTCTCCCTTCCACTTCGTTTCATCGCCAGATGCCTCATCCCGCCCGGGCTCAAGCTTTCCGCAAGAAAACTCGCCAGACCCGATGAATCCTTCGCCCGTAAATCCCAGCCCTTCATGCACCAAAAAAAAAAAAAAAAAAAAAGACCAGGGGGGCGGAGGACAGACGACAACCCCTCCTGTTTCCCGGGCGAGAGAAGAGTTAAGGAAAAGGACAACCCCCTTGGAGAAGGGTTAGAAAAATACCCTTCTGCCCCCAAAACTTACCTTTGTCTGGGCTGAGGCATCTGACCACGCTCAGATCGTCCATATTCCAGCATAGACAAAGCAAGAGAAGCCCATTCAGAGCAAAAAGCATTAATCTACTTCATTATTTAATGATAGCGTTGAGGGGAATTTAAAAAAACAAACAAACCCAGGCTTCGAGGCTAGTCAAAACAAACTTCCTAGGGTGTTTCTTCCCATCAGGGACTTTGGTAGTTGATGTGAGCTAAAAGCAGATATATAGGAGAAGCCAGATGAGGTTTTCTTCCAGTTTTTCTTGCTTCCCGTGCATCCAGCCACCTGGGATAAACGGTTATCAATGCCTTATACCCTGATGCGGCTCTTGGGTCTTCTATTTTCGTGTTTGTTTGTTTGTTTGCAATCTAGCAGAAAGCGTGGTGTTGCTTTTTGTGTTCTCTGTGCGGGTGAGGAAGGGTGGAGGAGCAGGTCATCCGTTATCCTCGTCTCTCTGAGGATGGGTTTCATTCAGAAGCCTTGCTGGAAACCACTTTCGTTCTCCCACAGGGCTGGTTGTTCGAGGAAGCCGGTAGAAACAACACCTCCCACGTTGCAGCTCCAAACCCTCCACCACCCCACAGACTGCCAAGGTTCACGAGGCACGTGGGAGCTTCTGCACCTCCTGTTCCAAAGCTTTCCTTTCAAGAAACTTCAGCTTGATTTTTCTTGCAGCAAAAAATGTCAAGTCTAAATGGAGCGCGGAGACAGGTAACGGCAATGGGGGGCCGTCCCACTCCAGGAATCATCACTGCTGAGCACTCGTTTGTGCTGTTTGGTGAAAGTTGGATCCACTAGCGGGACAGGTTTCTTTCTTGATCCTGAAGACTGTTCGTGAGTTTAAAAAACAAATGATTGGAACCAGTGCAAGAAAGTAAATTAAAAAATGTGAGTTTTGGGGAGAAACATTGTGACGATTTCTAGAAATATGGCTTTGAGAAAACTATTTTTCTCCACCTGTAACCTTTTTGTTGTTGTTTGTTACATTTGTACCCCCACTTTCCAAGTCATGGCAGGCTCAATGCGGCTTACATGGGGCAATGGAGGGTTAAGTGACTTGCCCAGAGTCACAAGGAGCTGCCTGTGCCTGAAGTGGGAATTGAACTCAGTTCCTCAGGACCAAAGTCCACCACCCTAACCACTAGGCCACTCCTCCACTGTTACTACTATTTGAGATTCTACATGGAATGTTGCTATTCCACTAGAAGTCGGCCCTTGCAGATCACCAATGGGCGCAGGCTTCTGCGAGTCTGACGTCAGACTCACAGAAACAGAAGCCTGCATAGCCTTCTACATGGAATGTTGCTAGTGGAATAGCAACATTCCATGTAGAATCTCCAATAGTATCTATTTTATTTTTGTTACATTTGTACCCTGCACTTTCCCACTCATGGCAGGCTCAATGCAGCTTACATGGGGCAATGGAGGGTTAAGTGACTTGCCCAGAGCTGCCTGTGCCTGAAGTGGGAATTGAACTCAGTTCCTCAGGACCAAAGTCCAGCACCCTAACCACTAGGCTACTAGATGAATGAGGTCTTTTTTTTTTAAAGTTAGAAATTATTTCCTGCTAGAGTTCTCATCTTCCTGCAGGAGGTTTAAAACATGACAGGGAATGTGGTTAACATGAATTAGTTATATGGTTATATTATGTAGCATGTACTATTTGGTGATTTCTAAGGAACAGAGATAAAATCCGATGGGGTATATATGAAAATGGTGCTATCTTTAAAATGTCAGCTAATATGATATCTCCATTATCATGGGAGATGAAAAGGGTCACAGTGAATGTTTATGGAAGAAGAACTAAATCTGCAAAAGACAGAGCAGATTGGGCTTAGAAATATCAAGAATATTTACATGACAACAGGAGACAGATGTTAGCACAGCTATGATGGCTGCCTAGCAGATGATATATTAATATCTATTTCACACTCTAAGATGCCGCCTGGTGCAGTTAGTAGGTTGCTTGCCTACTGCACCCACCACCTACATTCAAATCTTGCAGTGGGATTTCTTTCAGGCAGTCCCATCTGGCAAACCACCCTGCTAAGTGACAGTCCCCACCAGTTGTTCACAACTTGGTAAGTGCGTACAAAGACCTACTTTTACGTTTATTACACACTCCATACACTTGGGCTCTAAGCGCAAATTCTATATTGGCCATTATGCACAAAACTGTCGTTACAGAATAGTAGAGTAAGTCCGTATTTCAGCGCCTAGTTTTAGTCATGAGAACTTATGACATGTCAAAGGCCTGGTATAAATGCTCATGGCTAACTGCTGTCAGTTACGCACATAACAGTATTTTATAACCTTAGTGCATAAATGCTGGGCACGCCCCTGAACTGCCCATGCCCCTCCCACGTCCACACTCCCAAGGGGATCTTTTACTAAGCCGCGGTAGCATTTTTAGCTCATGGTAGATATCAGCTGACATAAGTACATAAGTATCGCCATACAGGGAAAGACCAAAGGTCCATCGAGCCCAGCATCCTGTTTCCAACAGTGGCCAATCCAGATCACAAATACCTGGCAAGATCCCAAAAATGTACAAAACATTTTATACTGCTTATCCCAGAAATAGTGGATTTTCCCCAAGTCCATTTAATAACGGTCTATGAACTTTTCCTTTAGGAAGCCGTCCAAACCTTTTTTAAACTCCGCTAAGCTAACCACCTTTACCACATTCTTGGGCAACAAATTCCAGAGTTTAATTACACGTTTAATTAAATGCTGAGATGCCCATTATATTCCCATGAGTATCTCAGCATTTACTGCCAGCTGATTTCTACCGTGGGCTAAAAATGCTACCGTGGATTAGTAAAAGGACCCCTAAAGGAATTAAGTGCTAAGGGCAGTTCCGTGCATGTGCAAGTTAATGCCAATTAATGCCAATTATAGGTAATTATTAATTAATGCCAATTAGCACCTAATCTAACAATTAAGTTACTTGCATAACTTCATACGCATTATTTTATAACCAATGCACACAAATTTATGGATAGTACGAAAATGTGTTTGCAAGATTAAAGAATTAGGAGAGGTCAGTGTCTTTGATGGCTCGCAGGACACAGATAACTGCTGCTAAGGTCATGGTCATGGTCCAGTCACATTCTCCTCCGCTTCCTGAGCCAAAGATTTCTGGGATTTCCACTGTTAGGTGTGCAGAGGAGGAGGAAGAGATAAGGGGGGGAAGACAAAGCATGAAAGAATTGATATTCTTCAGTCACGCAGGTGCCTTCATCCCTCAGGCTCCTCTCCTAAGAAAGTCCATCATGTTTTGTCTTATGCATTTAAACATAGGAACACAGAAAATGGGGGCAAAGAAGGCCCATAAAGATCATTAAGTCTGCAGGTCTCGACACAGTTCTGTGGAGCAGATACCTTCCTATTTTGACATCTAAGTGATTCTCTGTGCCCATCTCAGGCTTTCGCTAGCTCTGCCACCATGTTTGCCTTCCCTGGGAAGCTGTTCAGTGTGCCACCTCCCCTTCTTCTAAGATGAGATACTTCTCTCTCATACTCTTCAATCTGTCTGCGCCTTTTAAGCATTCTACCATGAGTCTGAATTCTAGAACTTCCTCTGCACTGAATAACGCCTCTCGCGCAGTTTTTGTAAATGTCTGTTATATCCCCTGCTCCTTTGTTCTAGGGTCCATGTTTCTCAAGGCCTTCTTCTCTACTTTGTATATAGTCCATAGCCTCCAAAATAGGAAACAATTCTCCAGATGAGGCAGGACCATACTGAGCAATTTGCCCGCTGGTGCCTTGCCCACTTTACCACTGCCAACGAGAGGAGATGGTGATCTGGGAGCAACATTTATGCCCCATTTGTGCCCTGTGTGTCCGCAATGCTCACGCAGCCCTTGGTATGGTTCTGAGATGAGGTTTCATCCATGACCTATATGGAGACATTTGGTAGTGCCTCCCCTATGCAAACCAGAGACAGCCCAACCGATAGGCATGACTGGGTGGTCGCCTAGGGCAGCAGCAAAGAGCAGGTGTGGTCTAAGCAAAACAATAGGACCTGACAGCCAGAACAAGAACCATCAGCACATCCTTTAACTTGCGTTTTATAAGATGGTCATGATTGCTGAATTTAATTATCAAAATCTTAGAGGTGGGGGGGCTGCAGATTATGGACTTGAAAGTTAATTGAGGGGGGTGTAAGGCTGAAGATTTGCTTAGGATGCTCATTACCCTTGTACTGGTTCTGTATGCACCCTAGCAATACTTTGGATCTGGCCATTGCCTTGTCACACTTTTTTGCTATGTTCAGATAATCAAATACAACGACCCCCAAGTTCTCTCATCCATAATAGTCCCTCCTCTGTCCTTCTTTCCACCCCCCCCCCTCCTTCCATACACTGTACTCTTGGTCTTCTCCTAACAGGAATGGTAGAAGTCATACAGCTTAGTATGCTCACTTGCAAAAGAAACTGTGCTCAAGTTTGGGATTTTCTCAGCCAATCAGAATGTTCTACTTTTCTGAGCTATCTTATGCTGTTGGAAAAGTCTTCCTTCTTGATTTCTTAATGGAACATAGTTCAAATGCCATTCTTATTGCGACCACCAGAGTAGCAGGAATCTATTTAGGATCTGGGGGGCCAATATGGCTACTCGGGTCCAGCCCCCCCCCCCCCCCCCTGTGTTTTTTTTTGTTTTGTTTTTTTCTTTGTTTACTTTGCAGTGGTAAGTGAAACAGAAAACAAATCAGACTGGAACAAATTATGGAAATGTTAATACAAAACTAATAAGATCACACACAGAAAACTGTGAACCCAAAATATAGAACCAACATAGAAATAAATAAACACTTAAAAAATTACTCTCAGCATAGCCAGCTTTGAAATTTTTAAAGGCATAGCTAGCTTTCCTATTCCATTTTCATCATGTCTTCCAAATATGTTTAAAATATGCAGCGCTGTGACAAAAATCTGAAATAAAACGGTAAAAATCTTAAAGGTCTCTAATCCCAGTGCATGAAAAAAAGAGGGAATGTAGTCTCACTTTAGAACAAGTCTTCTCAAACTATGGGTCCTTTTATTAAATCACGGTAGCATTTTTAGCCCACGGTAGATATCGGCTGGAAGTAAATGCTGAGACACTCATAGGAATATAACGGGCATCATGGCGTTTACTGCCACCTGATTTCTACCACGAGCTAAAAATGCTACTGCAGCTTAGTAAAAGACCCCCTTAGTTCACATCTACTTGAGAGCGTGGACATGGGAGGGGCATGGGCAGTTCAGGGGCATGCCCTGCATGTATGCACTAAGGTTTTAAAATACTGTTATTGGGGGTCACAAAACCCATGCCAGAGGTTGCGCCAGTCAAGCCTGTGCTATGACTAGGCCCATGTGGGTTCCACAGAAGGTAGGAGAGGGTAAGGGATGATGGCAGTGCCAACTGTGATACTAGAAAGGGAAAGGGAAATGGGACTTGATATACTGCCTTTCTGAGGTTTTTGCAGCTACATTCAAAGCAGTTTACATACATTCAGGTACTTATTTTGTACCAGGGGCAATGAAGGGTTAAGTGACTTGCCCAGAGTCACAAGGAGCTACAGTGGGAATTGAACTCAGTTCCCCAGGATCAAAGTCCACTGCACTAACCACTTGGCTACTCCTCCACTAGCAACATTCCATCTAGAAGCCTGCCCTTGCAGATCAGCAATGTGGCCACGCAGGCTTCTGTTTCTGTGAGTCTGACGTCCTGCACATATGTGCAGGACGTCAGACTCACAGAAACGGACGCCTATGCGGCCGCATTGCTGATCTGCAAGGGCAGGCTTCTACATGGAATGTTGCTAGTAGAATAGCAACATTCCATGTAGAATCTCAAATAGGGAAAGGGAACTGGGACTTGACATACCGCCTTTCTGAGGTTTTTGCAACTACATTCAAAGTGGTTTACATATATTCAGGTACTTATTTCGTACCTGGGGCAATGGAGGGTTAAGTGACTTGCCCAGAGTCACAAGGAGCTGCAGTAGGAATCGAACCCAGTTCCCCAGGATCAAAGTCCACTGCACTAACCACTAGGCTACCACTAAGCAGCAGTATGGATGAAAAGAGAGACCTCCGGAAATTACGTTCTTTCTGTGGCCATGATAATGGGTTTGTGGCCATAAAAAGTCTGATAAGCAATGATGTGGAAGGCATGCTTAATTGGAGAACATTTTCTCATCCACACAGGGCAATGAATACCCCATCCTAACTAAAGACAAACTCCCCCCCCCCAAACATATCCCCTCCCTACACCCAAGGCTCATGGATCTTGAATCTGAGGGTATCTTGGAGCTGTCAACCCTAGAGTCTTAACAGCCTGCAGACTTTGACCCCTTCTTCCCTATTAAATCCCCAAAAGAAGGTAGCAAGTATCTGCTCTGCTTCAATAATACCGCAGCCTTGACCATGTGGATGGATGCAGCTGCTTCTGATGGGATCTCTCTTTCTCTGGGCGAGTTGCCAGATGGAAAAAAGTTTTCCCCGCCCAAAACCAGCCCCAAACCGCACAAAGTCAAACCCTGCCTCCGAGATGTCATTAACCCCGTCTCCGATGTCATTAACCCCGCCTCTGTCATTAACCCCACCTCCGACGACGACTCCGACGTCATTAACCCCGCCTCCGACGTCGTCCAAAACCCGCAGCCTTCAAAAATTTCCCGCAGCCGGTCGCGGGAACCCTCCCAATTGGGCGGGAAAACCGCCCACCTGGCAACAGCCCTGCAGATTGTTAAGGTTGTACGGTTGACAGCTATTGTGAGTGCTTTAATTCCTTTCCTCTCCCTGAGTCTCCAGTGGTGTTTTTGACTCCACAGACTTGCAGACGTTTATCAGGATGAAGCATTCATCTCCATTTAACAGTGGAATCATATCTTCTCTTTTCATCCACTGCAATTAAAAGACTTCTTTCCTTTTTATTTCAGATTTTTGTCATTATGGTGCATATTTTTAAAATATTTGTGTGATCATACTCCGATGAAGGTGTAACACTGAAACATGGCTGTGCTGGGAATTTTTTTAAAGTTTTTGTTTATTTATTTATTTATTATTATTTATGTGTTTGTTGTATAGTATTTTTTTCATCATTGCACATACAAGATCTTAGTTTTGTATTCAGGTTTCCACAGTTTGTTTCAATTGATTTGTATTCATAACTCTCTGTTTTGGGTCATGGTTCCTATTGCAGTTGATATGCTTCTTTTGATCCTTTTGTTTTCTATTGCCATTAGCACTTTGTCCTCTAAGCTGAGTGGGAGTCCTCCAGCTGCATTGCTGCCAGTAGGGGGCGGTGCTTCAATATTGTACTTTCAATCACTAGAGCCAAACAGGCTCCCTGGAGTCCTGCAGAGCCTGTCTGTCCCTCACTATTGAAAATGTGATAATGAAACAGCACCCCCCGCTGGCAGGACTGTAGGTGGAGGACTCCCACTCATCTTAGAGGGAACAGTGGCCATTAGTCCCCTTGCCAGTCCCTCAAAAAGTGCTGTAGAGGCCGGTAATTGACATCATGACCATAAGAAAATGCAACAGGCAAATTCAATTTTACATAGCCCAAGCCTCGCTCCTGGATGCCAGTTATTTTTGCACCCAGTTGACTTTTGGCCTGGATATTACAGCTGGCGCAATAAGCCTTTTCCTTTCACTGATTATGTGCCAGATGTACTAAAACATTTCTCAGTTTAAGAAGTACTTGAAGGCATTTTTGGAATGATGGCGGTGGGTGTTAGTCACTGCCATCTGGACTGTCTGAATTTTATTAAGTGTATTGTAAGGTTTTATGGTTTTTATCGTGTCTGTTAATTTTGTAACCTGCTTTGGTTAAAGTGGGCTATAAATATCAAAATAAGTAAATAAGTAAATAAATAACGTTTTCCTGATTTGGGGCCCAATACTCAGCCAGGAAAGTGCACAAAAAGATAATTTTGTTCAAATATTCAGTTGCATTTCTGTCAGTGTAGATCTGTAAGGAATGTATACCAAAAGACTTGAAAACAACACACGACCACTTACACTTCAGAAAATCACTTAAGACCCACCTGTTTAAAAAGGCATACCCTACCGACCCGACATAAATGCCTGATCTCAGCGACACAACAATTCTTCCGTTGTACGATTCCTTTATGTGGTCCTACGACATGAACCTTATCCTTTCACAACATCACCTTGTATTTGTTTACTCCGGAGTCTGCAAACAGCTCTCCGGCACTATGTAAGCCACATTGAGCCTGCAAATAGGTGGGAAAATGTGGGATACAAATGTAACAAATAAATAAATAAAATTGTTCAGGTAGAAATGTGAGTAACCAGATAAATTTGAGTGGATATCCCTGCTTTGATGATAACGTCCTTCCTCACATAAATCCAGGTGAACAGCACTGAGGCCCTGATGCTCAGAAGCAAATGTGGTTCCTAGATGCTACTAGCGCTGGATTAGCACCCGCATTAACCAGCGTACAATGCTCAGAGGCCCTTACCGTGAGAAACAAAGAGCTCGTCAATGATTTGTGCAAATAGCATGCAAATGTAGTCAAAAGAATGTAAATAAGGTAATTAATGCTCATAGAATAGGGTGCCCATACCTCTGCAAAAATAACACCGGCTCGAAGCTGGTGGTAGGGTGTCTGAAGAGACAGAGAAGCATTTTAAGCCTGCTCCTTTTGATTCCTCCCTCCCCAACTTCCATCTGGTCACCCCCCCCCCCCCCCCCGGTTGCCTGATTACGAGAATGCAATCTTTTTTTCATAAGTCTAGGGTTTTTCACCAAATAAGGCTGAGCTTCTCATTGTTCTGTGGAGACAGGGACTGTGTCAGAGTCAGGGTTGCCAGGTGGAAAATTTTTTTCCCACCCAATCCAGCCTAAAAACAGCCCAAAACCCGCCCAAACTCAAACCCCGCCCCTGACACCCCCACCCCCGCGTCATCACCCCGCCCCTGCCGTCATCAACCCCGCCCCCGTCGTCATCAACCCCGCCCCCGCCGTCATCGGCCCCGCTTCCCCCATCACCGGCCCCGCCTCTCTCATCATCGGCCCTGCCCAGAACGTCAGTAACCCCGCCCCAAACATCACTAACCCCGCCCCCCGCGGCCGAAAAAAACGCCGGAAAACCGCCCAAAATAAAATAAAAAAGCCCAAAAAACCGCAACCCGCCGCGGGCAAAAATTTCCCGCGGCGGGTCGCGGAAAACCGCCCAATTGGGCGGTAAAACCGCCCACCTGGCAACACTGGTCAGAGTTTAAGAAAGTATGGGAAAGGCATGTGGAATCCCTTAGGAAAGAGAGTTAGTGGTTACTGAGGATGGGCAGACTGGCTGGGCCTTTTGGCCCTTATCTGTCATCATGTTTCTGCGTATGAACCTCTGCTGCAGAAAGGGGAATCCCAGACAAGCAGTGTTGCCAGGTGGGCGGTTTTACCGCCCAATTGGGCGGTTTTTTGGGCTGCTTTTTGGTCTTTTGGGCGGCTTTTTGGGCGTTTTTTCAGCCGCGGGGGGCGGGGTTAGTGACGTTTTGGGCGGGGTTAGTGACGTTTTGGGTGGGGCCGATGACGGGGAGGTGGGGCTGATGACGGGGGAGGCGGGGCCGATGACGGCGGGGGCGGGGTTGATGACGACGGGGGCGGGGTGATGACGCGGGGTGGGGGTGTCAGGGGCGGGGTTTGAGTTTGGGCGGGTTTTGGGCTGGATTTAGGCTGGTTTGGGTGGGAAAAAAATTTTCCACCTGGCAACCCTGCCGGCAAGAGAGATCTTGTGTGCATGCATTCCGGAGACCGGAAAGAGAGAGGTCTTCTGCATATACGCTAGGCACAGTCCCTCCCCCTTAACTTCCTAATGCTCAATGCTAACAGTAAACAGAGGAGTCGCATACTATTACCCCTAAGCATTGGAAATGTTTTGGGGGTTTTTTTAAACGCTGCTGTTCCGGTGTTATTTTCTGGCTCTGTGCTGTACAGCGCCAGAGTTTTGAGCCTCAGGGCCTTAATATAGATCCATTCCACTAAAGTTCTCAACCAGCCCTCAGCACTGCTCGAAACCCACCTCACACCCCCCCACCCTTTTCGGTTAGGGAACTATTTATGCACAGTTCTGCGTGGGATATTTTTAAAAAGATTAATGTGCATAAACTCTGATTTTACCCGTATCCATCATCTGGATATTGATCCATCTGTTTCTCTGTGAAGAATGATTAGTAAATAAGGCCCCTCTGTGTGCTAACATCAAATTTACAGCAAGCAATAGGCTGCCTTTAAAACACCAGGGTGTTAAATGACTGGGCTCAGAGCTGTCAATAGGAAGACAAGAAAGTGCTCAAATCTTAATGAGTGACTGTCTCTTCCTAGACTGATTTTTTTTCAGTCTTTCTGTGGCATACTATGACAGGATATTTAACAACCCAGCAGGGCATGGAAAGCCGCATTTAATCTTAAAAAGATAATAACAGAGCTACTGATATGCATAATGAGCACCAATGGAGACTGAGCCCACACTAATCAAATATTAGTTTTAAGGTGGAGTCCCCCCCCCCCCCAATCTCTGGGAATATGCATGCTAGAGAGGCTGCCAGGAATGAGCCAGCCATCAAACTGAAGCTCCGTTTTGCTGCTTCCTAAGCTCTTGGGCATCGGAGGACATCTGCATCTTTAATTAGAAGACTGAGAGACTGCAAAATGCTCTGAAGCCCAGCTTCCTCTTTTCCTGATCATCAGTGCTTGCCAAATGGCATTCTGGGGCTGGCAGGCCCGTTACCTTAGCAAGCACGCTTAAAAACCTGAATGCAATTCACCTTGAGCTACTACTGAAAAGGTGTGAGCAAAATCCAAATAATAATAATAATAATGCCAAGAATAACCCCACATCATAAAACCAACATGCCTTCAACTCTCAGGTCTCTAAAGGGGTTTAATTTTAAGAAAAACATTTAATAATTCCATGAATGTCCGGGGTGTCAAGAACACAAGAACTGCCATACTGTGTCACACCAAAGGTCCTTCTAGCCCAGGGCCACCAAGAGGGCTAGAATTCCCTGGGCCCAGCCTCCAAGGGGGGCCCGGTGCAGGGGTCTCTCTCTCTCTCTCTCTCCTGCTCCTGAACAAAACTCCAGCGCCGGGCCTCCATTGGAGGCTGGGGAGGAGTGGACAGAGCAGGGCTTCGGGCCAGGGCCTCTGATTTGGCTGACAGGGGTCCCCCCCAGGTCCTGCCAGCAGAAGAAGTCTTCCTCCAGCGTTGCTCTTTAATCTGCCGCATGCACTACATGAGACATAAAGCAGCCGCAGGGGCAGGGCAGGCAATTGCGGCGGAGTGAAGAGCAGGCGGAGAAAGACTTCTTCTGCTGGAGGGGCCCCGGGATCCATGCCAGCCAAGGTATTTGTAGTTGTGGTGGCGGGGGGGGGGGGGTGGAAGCGGCGACGATCCTGGGGGGGGCAGCAGCGGCGACGATTTTGGGGGCGGGGCAGCAGCCTTGTTCCGGGCCCGACAACAGCTCTGCCCCGGGCCCGGCTCAGTCTCTCGGCGGCCCTGTTCTAGCCCAGTATCCTGCTTCCAACAGTGGTCAATCCATGTCATAAGTACTGGACAAAATCCCAAAAAGTAGCAAGATTTTGTGGTAATGTTAATGGATATTGTGACAGGTTCTAGCATTAGGCTGCACTTGGTAAGACTGGCCTATCCAAAAAAATAATTGCACAAGCAAAGTAAATAAAGTTAAGAGCCCTTTTACAAAGCTTTGGTAAGCCCAACGTGAGCTTACTGCATCCTAAATCAGGACTGCCACGGCCACCGGCGGTAGTTCCGGCTTAAGCATGCGCAATTTTCAGCATTTTGATAGCGCAGCACTAACCCTACCGCTGGAGCCCTTACCGCCACCTCAATGGGTAAGTACTCCCTGCTACATGGCTACGTCAGTGGCATAGCTAGGTGGGGCGCCAGAGGAGCGGCCGCTCCCCCAAACAGAGTTCTGCCGGCGCCTATTTTTTCACGTTGTGTTGCACTGAAAATGTGCGCCGGCGGTAAGAGTTATCTTACCACATGGTCATTTCTTTTGTGCTTTTTACCCACTGTGGTAAAAGGGCCCCGGTGCACAGGAAATATGGCCCCCCCACCGCTACCGCAGGGCCCCTTTGCCCGCAGCTTAGTAAAAGGACCCATCAGTGCTTTGGCCCAAAGGTTTCAGGGGAAATTTTTCTTCAGGTCATCTCTCTGACACTTTACATACCTACCTTTTAGCCTGCACAAATCCTCTCGGTTTTCAAACATAAAACGATGCATACATTGTGTCTGAATTTTAGCTTCTTAGGCCATAAAAGCTGGCAGTACAAACAGGAAGATAAGGAGATTGGTTTTCTTATGACATTCTGTAGCAAGGATTCAGCCAGGGGTTGGAGTACCTAGTTTTATGCCAACTCTCCTGATGGCAGTTCGGCTGAAATCCAAACGACTTGATATAGCTGTCTTTAAGCCAAGTCTATCCACGCTTTGTTCTGCTTATCACCTTTCACCCAACTCACTCAAGTAGTGCCTTTTAAGATAAGTTCTTCAGTTGCTTGATAGCAAAGAGGGAAAAACTGAGGCTAAGGGTGATAGGCTGAGTGGGAAGAGAGTTTCTTTTCCTCACAGGATGAGCTCAGCAAAATGTCTGGGCTTACGCTGGAATCTGAGGGAGCTCACTCGTCTACCTATATACCTATATCTTTATATATCGAGGGCCAGTCTTAGGCAGGGGCAACAGGGGTGGTCGCACAGGTCCCCGTGTTCCTAGGGGCCCCGCATCACTGGTACGTCTGTCCTCCTGTCTCAGAACACCTCCCTGCTTCGTACCTTAATATGCATCCACATTTCAGCAGACAGCATCAGGCAGCGGCAGTGATTTTCATATTTCATCAGCTGCTGAGCTCAGAATCTCCTCGTTGTTTCGTCCCGCCCCCTTTTGATGTCACTTCCTGCTTCCGCAAGGGCGGGACGCAGCAGTGAGGAAGCTCTGGGCTCAGCAGCTGATGGGATATGAAAATCGCTGCTGCTGCTGTCTGTCACTCTCTTTTGTGGATGCACATCAAGGTATGGGGTGAAGTGGGGTTCCAAGAGCTCGAACCCTCCTTTTACACTCTGATAAATTATAGCTTATGGTGATGGGCAGGGAAGTGGGTGTGGGCCTATTTATAGATAGATAGATAGATAGATAGATAGATAGATAGATAGATAGATAGATAGATAGATAGATAGATAGATAGATAGATACAGAGGGTGAGGCAAAGAAAAGTAACCCCCTAGAGTTTTTTACCAGTTTCTCAGCGACTGCTTTGAATTTCAACGAGAAATTTTTCAGACTTATTTAGGAGTCCTTTTGCCAAGTTGCGGGAAAAAGGGCCCTGCGGTAGCAGCGGGCACCATTTTACCACAGCAGGTAAAAAGCCCCTAAAAATAATGGCCATGCGGTAAGATTATTCCTACCGCGTGGCCATGCGGAGGAAAAGCACTTACCACCACCCACTGAGGTAGCGGTAAGGGATCTGTCGGTAAACTGGCGGTAACTGAGCAGCGATGCCCGATTACCGCTGGGTTGGTGATGCACTATAAAATTAAAAATATTTTCTGGCACAACGGAAATGGCACACACTCAAGGCACAACTACCGCCGGCATCTGCGTTGGGCTAGCAGTAGTTCCAGGTTAGTGTGCAGTAAGCCCACATTGGGCTTTCCGTCGCTTTGTAAAAGGGCCTCTTAGTCATACGTGGAGGGGCATAATCGAACGGGGCGCCCAAGTTTTCCTGAGGGCATCCTCACATGACGTCCTCGCGAAGGGGCGGGGAAACCTGTATTATCAAAACAAGATGGGCGTCCATCTTTTGTTTCGATAATACGGTCGGGGATGCCCAAATCTCAACATTTAGGTCGACCTTAGAGATGGTCATCCTTAGAGATGGTCGTCCCCGGTTTTCGGCCATAATGGAAACCGAGAACGCCCATCTCAGAAACGACCAAATCCAAGCCATTTGGTCGTGGGAGGAGCCAGCATTTGTAGTACACTGGTCCCCCTGACATGCCAGGACACCAACCGGGCACCCTAGGGGGCACTGCATTGGACTTCACAAATTGCTCCCAGGTGAATAGCTCCCTTACCTTTGGTGCTGAGCCCCCCAAAACCCATTCCCCACAACTGTACAACACTACCATAGCCCTAAGGGGTGAAGGGGGGCACCTACATGCGGGTACAGTGAGTTACTGGTGGGTTTACCACCACAAGTGTAACAGGTGGGGGGGATGGGCCTGGGTCCATTTGTCTGAAGTGCACTGCACCCACTAAAACTGCTCCAGGGACCTGCATACTGCTGTCAGGGAGCTGGGTATGACATTTGAGGCTGGCAAAAAATATTAAAAAAAAATTTTTTTTTGAGGGTGGGAGGAGGTTAGGGACCACTGGGGGAGTAAGGGGAGGTCATTCCCAATTTCCTCTGGTGGTCATCTGGTCAGTTCGGGCATCTTTTTGAGGCTTGGTTGCAAGAAAAAATGGACCAAGTAAAGTCGGCCAAGTGCTCGTCAGGGACACCCTTCTTTTCTCCATTACCGGCCGAGGACACCCAGGTGTTAAGCACGCCCTAGTCCTGCCTTCGCTATGCTTCCGACACGTCCCTGTGAACTTTGGTTATCCCCGCGACGGAAAGCAGTTGAGGACGCCCAAAATCGGCTTTCGATTATGCCGATTTGGGTGACCCTGAGAGAAGGACGCCCATCTCCTGATTTGTGTTGAAAGATGGGCACCCTTCTCTTTTGAAAATAAACCTGATAGTAACATAGTAGATGACGGCAAATAGAGACCTGTACGGTCCATCCTGTCTGCCAAACAAGATAAACTCGTATGTGCTAATACTTATATATTACTATTAAGCAACATTTGATTATCTTAAGCTATGTTGATGTTACTAACATTTTAGCAGGACTACCCAGCGATGTTCGAGCTAAAACACAGTAAAATAGCATCATTCAAAATGATAACAGTTAATAATATGTCCGAATTTCAGAGTCACTGTGAATGCTCAAAGTGTCCACCCCCAGCTTTAACACAGGCCTTCAGTCACTTTGGGAAGTTCTTAACAGCCTTGTCTATTGGTCCCTGTGGCAGGATGTCCCAGGTCATTTGCAGAGCTTCCTTGAGTTTGGCAATTGTTTGCGGCTTCGGATGGAGCTTGCGATAGGCCTCCAACGTTGCTCCCCAGACAAAAATCTATGTCACTGTGACATCATTAAGCTGGTTCCACCCCCTCTTGTTTTTTTCAAATAATGGTAGTTTTACAGTGCAAACATTTTTGAGCGCGTGAAAACTCGCTGGCTGGTCACGCTAAACGTCTGCAACGTTGCTCATTCCACCAGGCACACGAATAAAGCTGTAGAATTCCACCTTGAAATTCTAAGCGGTTGCTGAGAAAACAACAGAAAACTCTAGGGTCTGGGGTGGGGGGAGGGTTGCCTTACCATGTATATGTATGTGTGTGTGTGTACATCTATGTATCTATCTATCTAGCTATATCATGGTGACTGTATATCTGGCTTGATATTATAGTAGCTCCATTCGCTATACTGTATCATTATAAAATCTGTCAACAAATTTCTTGAATTCTGAGTGGCTCCAGCGTCAATATGGAGACTTTGACAATTAACAACTGCTGACCAAGACCATGTGGGAGCTGATCCAGCAAATGAAGGGATACACACAGAGCATCCCTCTCTCACTCATGCAGAGACATTCACACACACACAGCCTCAATCTCTCACTCACCTATATAGAGCCATCTCTTTGCTCATTCATACGCATCTCTCTCCCTCACACATAAACATGTGAAGAAAGGGTTTTCTATAAATAGATAAGTAGGTAGAAAGGATATATAAACTCATCGTCTGTTTTCAGCTTTCTTATAGAACACACACCCTGAATTGCCCTATTTATGCCTGTCTTCTAAATCATCTCTCTCTCTCTCTCTGTCTTCATATATATCTTGGCAAATAGAAACTGCAGCTTTAAAATAGGACATTTCAATTTTAGCCTGTTAAATCTGGCCTTATAAAAACAACCCAGAATCCATGCCAGGTCACTGTAATACAAGACCAGAGCTGCCAAACTGCCCAGTCCCCAGAGCAAGATTTTAAGCCAGTCCTGGGTTGCTGGTAAACCCATCCTGATATACAATGGGACCCGTAGCATCAATGTCAGTGAGTAGAATCAGGGACTACAAGTACTAGGCCGCTTTGGGATGTAAATTCAAAACCAGGATTGGTGAACACATCTCCCTCCTGGAACTGGGTACCTTGTCAGATCTGCAACCCATAATCTGGGCTACACAAGGTGAACAGCTGATGCCACTTTCCAGGGTAGACGGATCCTGGTTTTTGCCTGATTGCCTGCATGATTTGCGGTTCTGATTTCTCCATCACAACCACTAAATAGGTCTCTCTGCATGCAGGGAGGTAAAACCAGAACTGGATCAACCTATCCTGAAATCAGAAGTAGAAAGAACCCCGTTGCCCTTACTGCACCACCACACAATTAGATGATCTGTCCTTTAAATGCAGTGATAATTTCATGCATAAAAGCCTTAGCTTAGCTTTCACCAGAGCACAAGAAGAGACTACAAATGAATGATTAAGTATTTTTTTTATTTTTCTTCACCAGGGTCCTATTGTTGAGGCAGAGCAGGGAAAGCATCAGAATTAGATTTTAGGTTTCTAGGCACAGATGAGGTCCTGGGGAGCCAGCTAAGCTAAAAACGATTGCAAAAGCAATTAACGAAGACCTAGCCTGACATAAACAAATGATCTTGAAAACAATAAAGCGAGGACCGGAGAGAAATTCTTCCCTCCTTTCTCCGCGTAAGACAGATGATTATGGAGCAAGACTAATAATTAAATCAGACTGGACTGAGTATTTAATGACAACATGAGGCAGAGCAGCCAAGTTACCCAGTTGCAAAAGGGAGACTTTTTGGCCAGTCCAGAAGTTAATGTTACATCCCAAAGCAACATGGGATTTGTAGTCTCTGAGCCTACCCGTTGAAACCTGTGCTTCAAGCCTTGTAATACAGCAGATTAGGGTTGTCAGAAACACACAGAACTGGCATGTAGTCTCCCTCCTGAAAGGGGGTGATTCGGCAGCACTGCAATGAGTCAGGCAACTGAATATGTGGCCATTGTCTCACTCCAGCAGCCTTTGGCTGTAGGTTTGCCATCTGGCTCCAGATTTGCCCAACAAGGTTAATTCGGTTCTGAGTTTGCATTATAGAATGCAAGAACTTGCAGTTCTGGTTTCCCTTCCCTACATCCCCTGCCCCCCACCCCCTCCAAGTGGCCATCATTACCTCTTCCTTATCCCACCCCAAGTGTCTAGCCTCTCTCTTTCCATAACCCCTCCAAGTGTCCAGCCTCACCATTCACTACCCTCATCCAAGCGTTCAGGCTCTCTCCTTCCCTATCCTACAAGTTTGAAGTGTCTCTCCCTCCAAGGTGTCCAGCATCTGCGCTTCCCTTATCGACCCCCTCCAGGATGGCACTAGCACTGCAGTCTGTGTTTCTAACCAAGACTCAGAGCAGCTGTGACTGGGTCTTGAGTATCCATGCATATACCTAAGGCCTGCTGTGGCCCATGCCTTCCAAATTTCTTGTTTCAGAGGAGGTGGGATGTGGGAGGCCATGAGCCACATGAATGATCAAGGCCCCACACCATCTACGCTGATTCTTGTGATTTTATTTTTTACAGACACTGACTGCCATGTTGTTGCTTCATCCCCCCCTTCTAACCCCCCCTCCCAAAGTGTGCCACTCTAGGCAGACATCTATTCTACCTAGTGGTCAGGCCCAGCCCTGTGGTTTTGGCATATGTATGTGCATGTCTTCTCCTCCATCTCTGCCTGCTTATTCAAGAATCAGAGGTGTGGAGTGCAAGCATCTTGGCAGCCTGCGGGATGTTAGTACACCTACTCATTCTTTAATATTGAGTCCGTAGAAGAAAGTAAGAGATGTAGTACAATGTCAGCATTATACAAATGTTCTATGGCCATCACCAAGACCTATTGCACAGAATCAAATGGTATCTTTTTTGATAGAGATCCAGGGGGAAAAATAGCACGTGCAAGACTATTTTGAACAAACCAGAATAAGATGGGTCTTTCTCCAACTCCGATAAGAGTTACTTCTCATGGCCCCAGAGCCAATGCAAGGGGATTAGAACATAAAGCCTTGTATCCCCTCCACCACAGCTCCCTCCCTCTTGAGATTTTGATATTTTAATGCACCAATCAAGCAGTAAAATAACTTTTAGTATTTCAAAGAAAAGATGGGAGGTAACCTCTATAGTAGTGATTTCCAAACCTGTCCTGGGGGATCCCCAGCCAGTCAGGTTTTCATGATATCCACAATGAATACTTATGAGAGAAATTTGCATACCAAGGAGGCAGTGTATGTAAATTGGTCTCATGCATATTCATTGACTGACTTGAGTCCCCCCCCCCCCCCCAGGACAGGTTTGGGAATCACTGCTTTTTAGAGTGGCAGCTACAAGGTACAACCTTAAGCACCTTATTAAAAAGATTGGATGGACCATTTCAATCTTTATCTGCCATCATTCCCAATGTTACTATGATCACTGTCACAGGAGCCAACTCTTTAAAATCATTGGCAATTACCCCTTCCCCGGAGAGAGTCAAGGAGTTTGCTCAATATTAGGGGTACTCAAGGACCTACTTCTCCCACAGTGTTGGCTCCTCTAATCAATGCATATGCCTACTTGTAAAAGGAACATAGATGCCTACTGGGCTCATTTTCAAATGAGAAAAACATCTTAAAAGTGTAATAAAGCAGCATTTCTACGTTTTTCTCACAAAAACGTCAAATCAATATTTTCGAAACCTATTTTTAGATGTTTTTCTATGAAGTCCATCAGACGTGCGTTCAAACTACAAGGGGGTGTGTCGGGGGTATTTCAAAGGTGGGATCAGGGCGTGCCTAATACTTGGATGTATTACAGCCATAATGGAACCAAACAAAAACATTCAGGACTAAAACCAAGAAGGTTTGGTCTACACCTGTTTTCTGATCAAATAAGGCACAAAAAGATGCCCTAAATGACCAGATGGCCCCCAAGGGTGACCCCCTAATACCCCCCCCCCCCACAGTGGTCACTGACTTCCTCCCACCCCCAAAAAATGTGAATAGAAATATGACTTACTAGCCTCTATAACAGCTGCAGATGTTAAAGTCAGGTCTATTAGAGCAGCATGCTGGATTGGACACTGTTGGAAACAGGATGCTGGGCTTGATGGACTTTTGGTCTGTCCCAGTGTGGCAATGCTGATACATAGTAACATAGTAGATGACGGCAGAAAAAGACCTGCACGGTCATCCAGTCTGCCCAACAAGACAACTCATATGTGCTACTTTTTGTGTATACCCTACTTTGATTTGTACCTGTGCTGTTCTGGGCACAGACCGTATAAGTCTGCCCAGCATTATCCCCGCCTCCCAACCACCAGCACCGCCTCCCAACCACCGGCTCTGGCACAGACCGTATAAGTCTGCCCAGCACTATCCCTGCCTCCCAACCACCAGCCCCGCCTCCAGCCACCGGCTCTGGCACAGACCGTATAAGTCTGCCCAGCACTATCCCCGTCTCCCACCACCGGCTCTGGCACAGACCGTATAAGTCTGCCCAGCACTATCCCTGCCTCCCACCACTTATGTACACTGAATCCATACATGCTTTCTTGAGGTCTCTGAGGTCTTTTTCTCCCATAATAAAAAATATTTATTGAAAATAAAAGATTAAGGAAATTGAGTCATTTTTGCTTGATTGTGACACCTGGTATCTTTTAGAAGATTGCATGCAATTCTATACCAGTTTGTTACTGCAATGTGATATTAGGTCAGGAAAATCCCAACAAATTATTTGCAGTGTTATAGAATTTGGGGGGTCTGCGTCCAAGTTGTGCACCAGGATTTCTACCAAGTTTTAGCTGGCATATATCCTTGCGCCCAAAGTTGGCACAAGAAATCCCTGCAAGGCGCTATTCATAAAGAGTGCTTATCCCAGAGTGTCCTTTAAAGCAGTATCTCTCAAGTCCAGTCATAGAGTACCCCTTGTCAATCAGGTTTTCAGGATAACCACAATGAATATGCACGAAAGAGATTTCCATATAATGGAGGCAAGTGTATGCAAATCAAGTTCATGCATATTCATTGTGGATATCCTGAAAACCTGACTGGCAAGGGGTACTCCAGGACTGGACTTGGGGAAACTCTGCTTTATAGTATAGCTCTGAGTGCTGCTTTTTCCTGGAACTTATTTTTCGGTGTCATTTATTGACTCTGACCCCATGTGCTAGAGTTAGCTGCTGATTATTTTATGCCTTTTTGTTTTAATTAGGACTGTTAGTGGCAATCTGTTTAGATATAGACAGGATGCAAACAAATATTTTCCCTGCAAATTTTATAAGAGCCATTTCCTATGAAAAAATGTTCTATAAAATTATTTCCAATGAGGATGGCTTCCAAAAGCCAGAATACATCCCAGGATAATAAGGTCTTCTTTAAAAAGTAGCTTGTGATAGTGTAGGTGCAAGTTTTGGGCAAACGCAGAAATATTTTTCAGTGCACGTACCAAAAATGCCTTTTTTTTTTATTTTTTTGCCAAAAATGAACGTGCGGCAAAATCAAAATTTGCCTCGCGTCCATTTTGAGTGTCTGACCTTACCACCAGCCATAGACCTAGGGTGAGGAATCTGCACAGTCCTAAGTGCGTCAGATGCCACTTGGCGCGCGTCTGAAAATAAAAAATATTTTCCAGACACGCGTAGTGGACACATGCCAAAAATGAAATCACCGCAAGAGGCACGCGGTGGTCGGGTGGTAAGTTCATTTTGGTGCACGTTGGGCACACATAGAGCCTAATGTGGCTTAGTAAAAGGCGCCCTTACAGAGCTCAGAGAGGTCCTGGCAGATCTGCTGAAGGATGTGTTTAATAGGTCTTTCAAGATTGGAGGTTGTGGTTCCTTTTTATAAAACTGATAACAACGGAGAAGTGGGAAACTGAGGCCTGCTAAGCCTTACCTCAGTGAGAGGAAAACTAATGGAGACTCTACTAAATGAAAGGATAATTTACTATCTGCAATCAGATCCAAAGAAACATGGTTCTTACCAAAATCAGATTGTGCCAAACAAATTCAATTGTTTCTTCAATTGTGTGACTAGGGAACTAGCTTGAGGACACGCACTGGGTGTGGTCTACTTAGATTTCAGCAGGCATTTGATATTGTCCAATATAGGAGGTTGAAAAATAAACTGAGTAGACTGGGAGTGGGCCCCAAGGTGATGAAATGAATTAGAAATTGATTGAGTGACATATCACAGAAGGCAGTAGTAAATGAAATTCACTAGGAGGGGAGAGAGGTACTTAGTGGAGTGCATCAGGGATAAGTCCTGTGACCAATTCTGTTCAATAATTTTATGAGTGATATTGCTAAAGTGTTAGAAGGAAAACTTTGCTTTTTTTGCCGATGACATGAAGATCTGCAATAGAGTGGACACCCCAGAAGAGTAGCCAAAATGAGAAAGGAGCTACCAAAACTGGCTGAATGCTTGGAAGTTACGTTTTAATGTGAAGCATAGCGTGACACATTTGGGAAGAAGAAATCTAGAGGATCTGTACGTAGTTGGGGGAAATGTTGATATACATGGACAAGAAGAGTGGGTGATGGTGAATGGTGATCTCAAGGAAACAAAGTTGCTGGGCTACACAGAAAAAAGCACAACCAGTAGAAAAATGGTGATAATGTCCCCATACAGGTGTTAATAAGACCCCACTTGGAATAATGTGCCCAGTTTTGAAAGCCATATCTCAGTAAAGATATGGAAAGACTAGAGCCAGTCCAGACAAAAGTAACAAAAATGATGGCAGGTTCTGCACCAGGAGAGGAGGGACAGAGGTGTTTAAATACTTGAAAAATATTCAATCAGAAGAAATGATGTGTTTCTAAAGGAAATACATCTTTAGAAGTAGGGGTGGGGTATGATATCTACAAGGAGGAACATTCAGAAGCAACATTATCAAATATTCCTTCACCGACAAGGTAGTGATGTCTGGAATGCTTTCCCAGAGGAGGGGTGGAAACAAAAATGGTGATGAAATTCAGAGGATCCCAAAAAATCAAAAAGATGGGAAACAAGCTTTGAACACTTTATTTCAAAACAGTGGTGCAAACTGCAGAGTGGCAGTTACAACCCTAAGCAAAGGCACCAGGAGATAACCTACAGTGTTGCGGTTATAGCCCCTAACCACCTTACTGTACAAACTGAATGGATTACTTCAATCTTTATATACAACTAGGAAAAAAGGCCCGTTTCTCAGCGCAATGAAACGGGCGCTAGCAAGGTTCTATAATGGTAGGGGCCCCTTCTCTCCGTCCCTCCGAGCTGCTTGCCTGCCTCCGTGTGACCGTCGGACGATGTTCGTGGTTCGCTCTGTGTGGGGATGGTTTTTTTTTGCTGCACCTCCGTGCCTGTGCCGTTTCCGTTTCGGCCCTCGAGTGTCATTGCGCCGCCCTCGACGTCATCACGTTTTGACGCGAGGGCGGTGCAGACACTCAGGGGCACGCCAGATATCTCGGGCGCCTCAACTTCCGTGGAGGCTTCATTAGAACGTTGGGGTTGCCTTTTATATAGAGAGATGTTACTATGAAAGCCTACCAGGAAAATGAGGAGTCAACAAGCAGTACCACAGTGTTACTACTGCAACTGACTGCCAATGTTCTGAGAAATTTCCTTCCAAGATCAGAGGAGACCAGCACAGCTGGACACCCACAGCCAAGATGAATCAACTCCCTCCAATGTCTTCAATCTCTGAGTGACTTAATGATTTTTCTCCCTTGGCTACAGGTTGCTCTGGTGCACACTGGGCAAGCTTCCAGTATAAACAGACCTCTGGTGTATGTCCTACTGTGGCAAATGTGCCAAAAATAGCACTGGGACATCCCCATGGGAGCATGCAAGTGGGAAAGAACAACAGGATGGCGGTCTGAGGAAGCGGAGAATCAAGACAGAAAGCAATCTTTCATTCCCTCAGTTCTTCATCTCAGAATAATCGCTACGGACAGGAGAGATATCAGAGAACACACAAAACACAAATAAAACAAGAGTTTCTCCTGGTAAATCATGTCTATCTTTATCTGAGGCACATCATTCTGATCCAATCACAATATTTATTTTTAATGTCGCACTGTCAACACGGAGAGATTACTATCTAAGATAAGCTGTCTTATTTATCAGGTTTCTAGCCCACAGTTTAAAGACCCAGGGTGGATGGTTCAGGGTCAGTGTGTGGATACCACTGGTAGGAAGTGAACCTGTTTCTCCAGATTTCACAGCTGTGAAGAACGTATTCGTACATGTTCCATACCTGTAGCCATGAAGGGCAGAGACCCTCATAGAAATAAATGTGATCAGTCTCCATAATTCTTCTGCTCACATGAGAATCTTTTAATCTCAAGGCGATTTTACTCAGCAGTGTATTCACCAAAGATCAGAGGTGTATATAACCTTTTCAAAAAATCTGCTAATTCCAATATTTTTTTTATGTATTATCCAAAGGACATCAAGGACGTTTATGTGTCTGGGTTATTTTTGTCTGCATTTTAAGCTTGTTTTATTGTGTCATGCATTCCCTTCCTTATGATTGTGTTATTGCCTATTGTTATTTATTTTTATTACATTTGTACCCTGTGCTTTCCCACTCATGGCAGGCTCAATGCGGCTTACATGGGGCAATGGAGGGTTACGACTTGCCCAGAGTCACAAGGAGCTGCCTGTGCCTGAAGTGGGAATCGAACTCAGTTCCTCAAGACCAACGTCCACCACCCTAACCACTAGGCCACTTCTCCACTGTTATTGTTACTCGTCTTTAGTCTGTTTTTTTGTTTGTTGATTGAATTTTAATAAAGTACAATAAAATAAAGCCAGGCTGAGATTCGCCTGGTTTGGGTTCGACATCTAATTAGTTTCACATCCCCCACCCAAAGTGATTTTGCATATCTGTCTGGAAAAGCCATTCGATACATTTAGGAAAGAGAACCACAGTGTTAATAATGGTTAATTATAATAGCTGTTCACACTGCTGACTCCATTGTTAACAGCTAAAACTGCAATTTAATTATGTGCATATTTGAAATACTGGAACATAGTGAGTGAGGGCAGATAAGGACTGAAGACGGACCATCCAGTATTCCCCAGTAAGTTGGTTAGGGTTTTAATTACCACTTTGTCCCCATGTTATCTTTGAAGTCCAAAAAGTTATTTTACTGTTGTTCTCAGCACAGGCACCCAATACTTGGTTTCCATCTACTTGATATTAAGAGAACTTCTGAGGTCGATATTCAAAGTGGTTTCACCAAGCAGAAGAGGCTAAATCACACTGGCCAGCCCAACAGCCAAAATTCAGTGGCAGTCTGTGTCCCACAAAGGGCAAAGGACCGAAAAAAGATTCGGAATCTCCAGCATTAGCGGAACCGAGGCTGATGCTGGGCAGACTTTTACGGTCTGTGTCCCGCAAAGGGCAAAAGACAGGTGAAGCTTCAGCAACTCCAGTGTTGTAGATCGCTTTATTGTCACGTGCAGTGTAGCTTAGGGGGGAGAGGAAGACATCTTGACTGGTAAGTTGAACACTGACAGCAATACTTGGAATCTTGGTTATAACCACATATCATCCCCATGATGTTTGGCTGCCTATATGGTTGGCACAGTGGGGACTTGACAACCATCATTTAATCAAGGGTGGCCAGGGCCCACACAGCGTGGCGGGTGCAGCTCTGGCCACTTTGTTGGGTAGACTGGATGGACCGTGCGGGCCTTTATCTGCCATCATTTACTGTTACTTAACTGGACAGTGCCACATAATGTCTTCTCTGAATGCCGTGGCACTCTCTGATTAATACAAAAGATCCACAGGTGGTGGAAAGAACACACAGATCCCACGAGGTGAGTAAAGTCAAAACACAAGGAGTGGGAACTGGATCAGGCTCTTCAAAAACAAACTCAGGATGCCGAACAAAAGTTATGGATGTTTATTAAATATGACTCGACACGGTACCATGTTTCGGCACCTACGTGCTTGCCTCAGGAGTCTTACTACGTATGTTGATGTTGACATGTGTCTTTGGTGACACATCTTGTAAAGTAGATTTGAACTACCAGCTGACGTGCTATCTTACTTTTATTTCACAACTATCTTTTTAAAGACCAGTTCAAATCTACTTTATAAGACATGTCACCAAAGACACATGTGAACATCAACATACGTATTAAGACTCCTGATGCAGGCTCGTAGGTGAGTCATGTTTAATAAGCATCCGTAACTTTTGCTTTGGCGTCCTGAGTCCGTTTTTGAAGATCCTGATCAGGTCCCACTCCGTCTGTTTTGACTTTACTCTCTGAATACTGCCAGTGAGGTCCCGGGGCAGAGCCGGGAGTTATTTGGGCATCAGCATTATTCAGCATTGATGTCCACGTAGCTAACCTATATGAAAAGCAGTCCTAACTATGCCTAGTTATGTATGCAGGTACAGCACTGAATTTTGGCCAGCAGCAGTGCAACCAGGGAGAATAGCGGGAGAGGCCAATAGACCACCAGGGCTCCATGGGGGGCTGTAGTGTGCGGCGGTGGGCAACTGGGCAGAGCCTCTGGGCCCCATAGAGCCTCTGGGCCCTCAGGCACTGCCCAGTTGCCCGAATGGTCAGTCTACCACTGTTTTGAAGTACCATTGTAGATGTGTGATTAAGTTAAAAAAAAAAGTGAGATATGGGGGGGGGAGGGGGTTGTCTTCTCAATTAGCTTTTTTTTCTTGCTAATAAGGTTCCTGTGGAGACTTCTACTCTATCCTAGCTAAGTGTCATGCAGTACCTTTGAGTTTTTCCTGTCCAGAGTTAGTAATGACAGATAGATTAGTTGTTAGTCTTTTTTTTTTCCCTTGCATATACTTTTGTATGGCTTAGTGTATACTCCTCTCCTTGTTACTTGGAGGACTTTAAGACGGGTACTAAAAATACTTGGGGCCCTGTTTACTAAGCCGCACTAGAGGCACGTTATCACGTGCTAACCGTGTAGATGCCCATATGGGTGTCTACACAGTTAGTGCGTGTTAATTTTTAGCACGTGCTAAAAAAGATTTTTTCCTTTCTTTTGATTTTGTCCTTGTATTTATTTACTTTCTTTAATTTAATTATTGTACTTACTCCCATGTTTCTTTTCAGGATGTTATCTTGTAATATTTCATAAATAAAAAGTTTTTAAAAAGTACATTTTTTGGAAAAAACACATCAGAAAAACAGCAAACGTAAAACATTCATATCTCCTTAAATCCGTAGGAGGTTATAGATAACATTTTGACCAAGTTTTGTATAAACTGTGAGCAAATTTTAAAAAAAGGAAAGTTGCCCAACTTTACCTCTTTGTCTTCTATCAGTCAACCAATATTTAAACCAGTCTATCAGCTTGGGACCTACTCTCAGGCTGCTCAGTTTCTTCATGAGCTTTCTGTGTGGGACAGTATTAAAAGCTTCGCTGCAATCCAAGTAAATCACTTCCAGCGCATGCCCTCAATCTAATTCTTTAGTCACCCAAATGAAAAAATCAATCAGACTTGTTTGACACAATCTGCCTGTGGTAAAACCATGCAGTTTCAGTTCCTACAAAGTGGTAGATAGTGCTAGAGCCAGAGCAAGGGCATTAGCCTTCTTAGGTACGCCTTCAGCTTTGCTCCTCTCCCCAATTAACTTTCAAGCCCTTAAGCCTACCCCTCCCCCAAAGATCATGATCACCCCCAACACCATCCCTTCCAGCTAGTAGAGGTTTCCATCTGTTGTCTCTTTTACTTTCTATGGTTATCGGGATCAATTGTTGTCTTCTAACTGTAGCTCCCCTCTCCCCCCCCCCCCCCCAAGGAAAAAACTTTTGTTGCCTAGGCAATTGCCTGGTCCTGGGCCAGCTCTGGATAGCTCTGCATTACTGAAGCGATGCATAAACAAGTATCCAATGCTGGTAGGTCTTAAATGATGTAATCTGTATTAATCCACACCAAAGATCAACTTCACTAATAAGAATAGCTGTTAAACAACACGATGTCCGCCAGTGAAGACCAAAATAGAGGCGGTTTCAACTTGCTAGACTTTAGCTTTATGACCGTGAAAGTCATTGATGAGACCTACCTAGGGTTACCATTTTTTGTCCTCATAAAAAGAGGACACTTGCCCCGCCCCATTTCACGCCCTCGCCCCACCCCTTTCACACCCTTACCCTGCCCCTTTCACGCCATCGCTCCACCCCTTTCACACTATCACCTCGCCCCTGTCACCCCCTCTTCCCCCCATCACCTTCCCTCCCCCCTGTCACCTCCCCTCCCCTTACGCTACTATCCCTGGTGGTCTAGAGGTACCTCTTCGCTCGGGGCAGGAAAGAAAAAGCCCCCTCTTTCCTGCCCGGAGCGCTGCTGCTAGCTGATCTGCTGCATCCTGTGTGAGTCCGGCTCTCGGCGTTTCAAAATGGCAGACTTCAACTCTCGCGCCCGCCTCCGCTCCCGCCCCCGCCAGCCAGCCCAGAAATCCGGACAAACGGGCAGGCTGGTCAAATCTGTCCGGGTAAATCCGGACGTATGGTAACCCTTGACCTACCAGCATTGGATACTTACTTATGCATCGCTTAAGACGATTCAGTATTTAACATTCTTTACATCATTTAAGACTCCTGAGGCAGGCCTGTGGCCGAAACACAGTACTGTGTCGAGTCTACAATAAAGTTTACTCCTTTATATACCAGCATAGTCTCAACGTCCTGAAGTCATTGGTCCACTTCCCACTTTGTTCTTTGTTGCTGATTTTTAAGGTGCCATATATAGGATTTCCCCCTAAGGCCATACCTCTTGGGTTAAATGCCCGATTTTTCTATTTCTAGCATATTTTTTTGTGCGGGAAAATGGACGTGCGGCAAAATTAAAACCAGCGCACGTCCATTTTTGGCCTGAGACCTTACCACCACCCGTCAACTTAGCGGTAAGGTCTCACACAATAACCGGGCGGTAAGCATTCAATGCGTGTACACTGCCAATTACCGTTGGGTAAGCGCCATGTGCTAGAAAATAGAAAATATTTTCTACCGCGTTTTTGGGCACACACCAAAAATGGAATTATCGGCCGGGGCCAGGCAGTAGTTCTCATTGGACCACATAGGTGCCTACATGCCTTAGCGAAAAGGCCCCTCGGTTTCCCATTAGTGCATGAGTACGTACCAACACTTATTTTGTAGGAGGTAAGGGCTCACATGGTAACCACATGTTAAACGATTAGCACGCAATAAGGTAGCTGTGCTAACCAATTAGCACAGCACACGCCCCTAAAACTTTTATTTTTTTAGCATGTGGGTAGCATGCACACATGCAAAAATTACCGCAGGATGCCCAAGCATGCCCCACGGTAACCCTTTCTTGCTGTGGTATGCATGCATTAGTGATTTGTCCACCTTGCCACACCTTATGACTGGAATAGACTCCCTGAGCCATTACGTCGAGCTCCATCCCTGACCGCCTTCAAATCCGGGCTAAAGGCTTACCTGTTTGATGCTGCTTTTAATTCCTAACTTGTCACCTGCTCGTAACCTTTATCTTGTCTTCCTCTCTTCAATAGTCCCTTTCCCATATGTCCTTCTGTCTGTCCTACCCTTATCCCTTATTTGTCCTGTCTGTCTGTCCTGATTTAGATTATAAGCTCTTTTGAGCAGGGACTGTGTTTCCTTCATGTTAAATTGTGAAGCGCTGCCTAGGACTGGTAGCGCTATAGAAATGATTTATAGTAGTAGTAGTTAATAAAAGGGCCACTTTGTGTGGGCTAACGTGATTTAAGATGCACTAATCTACAACTTAACATACATTAAGATAACTAGTGGGGGTTAAAATGCAAAATATGCATTTTGAAAAGTCACTAGTAAGATGAATGTGTGAAATTAACTGAGGAAAAAAAGTGAAAACTGGTAAAAATTGGGGAAAATAAAACAAAAAGTAACTGATTTTTTTCCCCCCTACATATATCCCTAAAGGGCAGAGAAGAAAAAAAATCACTTGTTCACACTTTAGTCTCTTCGCTGTCTCATCTAACTATGTGCAAAACCCATTAGCTTGCTCCAAATGGGAAGCAATGAGGAGCAAAATTATAAGAAAATCAAATTAATCTATTCTATGGTACACGGCACTGTTGTAAGTGACAGACAAGGCAATCGCTGTTCCCTCTAACCTGAGTGGGAATCAGGGCCGGTCAAACCCAGTAAGTGGGGTAAGCACCACAGGGGGGGCGCCTGCCTTCAAGGGCGCCACTGCGGTGCCATACCATGCCACCCTTGGGGCTTTAAATCTTTTTAATTTACCTCCGTCCCAGCAGCCGTGTCATTTGAAAACCCTGCCCCGTCTCTAGCCTTCCCTCCCTTCGTGAGTTCGTTCCGCAGAGTCCCGCCTTCTGACGTCATTTCCTCGAGGGCGGGACTCT
Organism: Microcaecilia unicolor; assembly: GCF_901765095.1. NCBI lineage: Eukaryota > Metazoa > Chordata > Amphibia > Gymnophiona > Siphonopidae > Microcaecilia > Microcaecilia unicolor. The sequence continues at coordinate 74,876,154 of NC_044043.1, read as the reverse complement.
GAGGCAACGAATTCACGAAGGGAGGGAAGGCTAGAGACGGGGCAGGGCTTTCAAATGATGAGGCAGCTGGGACGGAGGTAAATTAAAAAAGATTTAAACCAGGCAGGGAAGGAAAAGGGGGATGTTGGGGGGGAGAAGAGGGCGGGCAGTTGGCCATAAATGGGAGGGAGATGGGGGCGAAGGAGAATGGCTGGATAGGGGCAGGGTGGGAGAAGAGAGAAAGGAGATGTGGGGGGGGGGCGCCGCCGCGCGCGCCAACTCATAGTCTGCAGGGGGGCGCAGAGACCCTAGGACCGGCCCTGGTGGGAATCCACCTACCGTCCTGCCAGCCGAAGCTGATGTTTGACTATCACATTTTCAATAGTGAGGGACAGGCAAGCTCTGCAGGACTCGGGGGAATATAGGAGTCCCAAATACCTGCATTCAACACAGCTGCTAGGCCTGGAATCAGGCATGATGAGTGTTGTGTTGATAAGCTGACTGACATATCGGTGTCACAGCAGAGGAGATAAGGCAGGGATGGGGTACTGAACACCATGTGGGGAGGAATAGGGCAGGACACAGGGGACAGAATAGGAAAGGAGGAAGATGCTGGACACCACAGGGGAGGGAATAGGGAAAGAGATGCTGACAGCATCTGTTTTGCAATTGTCAACATCTAAAATATCAAAAGAGGGAACCAGACAATGCCCCAAGTTCTATAAAGGGCACTTTAAGTTGTGTGCGCTAATTTGATTAATATGCCTGGCCATCAGCACCGATAACTGGTACTTAACAACCAATTAGCAGCACTAATTGGCTTTAATTAGAATTTACAAACACAACGTCCTAGGCGTATTCTACAATGTGGTGCGCATAAATTCTAATGCACGCAGCTGGAAAGGGAGCATGGCCATGGGCATAGAATGGGTGGGTTGTGGGCATTTCAAAAAAAACTATGCGCACTGACACCTGAGCTGCGTCTAAGTTAGGCGCAGGTATTTAGGCCTGGTTTTAGGTAAGCATATTCTATAAACGATTAAGCATGTTTGTTTTGGTGCTAATATTTAAGGTGCCGTTTATAGAATTTGGTCCAATATGTTTATGCTTATTATAAAAACGTACTTGATATACCACTGAGTCAATCAAGATCACAGCGGTTTACATTAAAATAGAATCATGAAATCAAATGGAAAAGAACGCCATTAAAATTGACAAAAAAAGACCTAACCACATACTCTCAAGATCAAATCATACACAAAACTGTTGTCTTCACACAATAGACTCTGTCATCCTCCTGATCTGCAAGATTAAATACCTGTCTGAAGTAAAAACTTTTTAACATGATCTTAAACTTCATTAAATTCCTTGGTGTCTAATGAGGGTACGGCAAATGCAATTCCCCAATTGCTCCTGCCCATTGTTGGCACCAGGTTCAAAGTATAGTACTGGTGACCCCTAGCCATAGTCTCACTGTACTATCATTAGGGGTCAAGCTGCCCTGTTTCAGAAGAGGTGGGGCCTGTTAGGCCTCAAATTTGCACAGAAGCTCAAGGCCCTAAACCAGGCATGACGAGTATTGTGCTGGTAAGCTGACTGACATACAGGTGCCACTGCAGAGGAGATAAGGCAGAGAAGAGAAGCTGCTGAACATCTGGGGGGGTGGGGGGGAGGAAGGTGGGATACTGGACACCATGGGGGAGGAATAGGGAAGGACAAAGGGGAGGGAATAGAGAAGGAGCAAGATGCTATGCACCACAGGGGAGGGAATAGGGAATGAGATGCTGAACACCACAGGGAAGAGGTGAGGAAAGGGAGATGCTAGATGTGGGGCAGAGGGCCTTGAGCTGTCCTGGGGAAGGGGTTATATCTGAAGGTTTATAAGTAATGCCACACTGGGAAAAGACCAAGGGTCCATCGAGCCCAGCATTCTGTCCACGACAGCGGCCAATCCAGGCCAAGGGCACCTGGCAAGCTAGAGTGTCAGATACCCTTGGGCCAGCCCTGTTAATATGTGACCCCCATATTTGCTCATGCCTTCAGTTACTGGTTCATTTAAATATACTCCAAATCATCAGCCTGCCCAACTCTACAGGAATCAATAGTGGAAAGGAATAGACAATTCTTTAAAGTGTTCAAATAGTGCTCACAGATATGCTGCGATACTTTCTGGATATGGATGTCAAATATACAACTCATCTAATTCAACATTTATTGTTGTCTGCAAGATGCACTATAGTGAACACTGGAGGCGTTGCTCCTCTCCAATGTGTTTGGAATGGCAAGATAAAACATGGAACAAAAAGCGGGGAGGAAAGTCCTCACGCAAAACAACAGCAATGAAAACAAAAAAGAGAGGACAGGTTGAGGAGGAAATCCAAAAAATTATAACTTTATTGGTGATCAAATAACGACCCGACATGGCCGTGTTTCGGCATCAAAGCCTGCATCAGGGGTCAAATAAATCTTCATGGGTTGTCGCTTGATAAAAAACCAACGAAAATATAGCATAGGAACTTCCTTAAAACGCAAGAATTGTGAAGTCAACTATGGAGCACCTGAACAGAAATGACGTCAATTTATTTGACCCCTGATGCAGGCTTTGATGCCGAAACACGGCCGTGTCGGGTCGTTATTTGATCGCCAATAAAGTTATAATTTTTTGAATTTCTTCCTTAACTTGTCCTCACTTTTTTGTTTTCATTCAAGATAAAACATGGGACATTTTTTGTTATAGAAAATAATTTCTGAACGGTACGATAAAACACCTTAGTTCTGGAAGATCTGGTCACCCTTTTTTCAGTACACGAAGACCTAATTTATTTGTAAATACCTATTTCTTCTACCTTTTTCTTGGCTATTATTTTTTCTTTATATTAAGACGCCTCAATAATGAAAATTAGGTGTAATTCAAAGGGGAAAGAAAGGGGGCAGGGGAGGGTGGCTTATGTTTTTTTTTTTTCCTTTTTATCCTTTTCTTTTTTTTCATGGGGTCATAATACAAGGTCTTCTGATTTCAATGCCAATGTCATGATGAAATCCTATGTTTACTGTATGGTTCAGAAGAAAAGGAATTTGGGGAGGACCAAAAAAAAAAGTAGAAAAAGGAATCCTTGGAGTCAAAGAATAGCATTTAGCCTTTAGCAGAGAAAGCACTTATACTGATAATCCCCCTTGAGGATTACAACAGACACACTTGTGTTTAAAACCATTCAAATGGTTGTGATTCCTGATGCAGGCGGTTAGGCTGAAACAAGGCACCATGTCAAGTGCTTCTTCTAAACTCCTATTCCCTTTGGGGATTTGCTTTATGTAGACCTGTTGGCTTATTTTTATTATTATTATTGTTACTATTATATTCTTTGACTCCAAGGTTTCCTTTTTGTTGGTCCTCCCTCGCTTTCTTTACTTTTGTATTTTTTGTAGGCCATATTGTTTTCTCCTTTTTGGTTTTTGCTCATAACTGTATGATTCAAACATTGGTTCATGTTCTCTATTTGGTAAATCATAATAAAATTTTGTTTAAAATTGAAAAAAAAGTGTAGGTTTTTGTTTTTATTATTTTGAATGTTCTTAATTTTATCCTGAATAACCTCTTAGACTCCCCAAAAATGGATCTCCATATTTCCCAGCAGGGGCGGACTGACCATTTGGGCAACCGGGCAGTGCCCGAGGGCCCAGAGGCTCTGCCCAGATGCCCGCCGCACACTACAGCCCTCCCCAGTCCTACCTTTAAAGGCGTGCCGCTGGTGATCTAGTGGCTTCTGCGGAGAGGAACATGTTCTTTCCTGCCCAATATACTGCCACTATTCCCCCTGCCCAGCACCATCATACTTTAAAAATAGCAGCCAAGACTACCGCGGGAATTCTTGGCTGCCATTTTGAAAACACGGCGGTGCCGGCAGGTGGGAGAATAGCGGCAGTTCAGCGGGCAGGAAAGCACATGCTCGCCCCTTGCAGAGACCACTAGACCACCAGGGCCCTTCAGGTAGGACTGGGACAGCGGGGGCGTCGGCTGTGGCGGTAGGGGGGGCAGCAGCGCAACAATAGGGGGGTGTCGGGCAGCGGCCGGGTGGGGGGCCCAGACCACCTTCAGTGCCCAGGGGCCCAGACCACTCTGAGTCCGCCCCTGTTTTCCAGGGTTTTTGGTCACCAGATGTACACCGGTGGCCATCCAGCTACTGTATTTTTAATGACAAATATTTTAGCCTCTTCAGAAAAGAGAATGGAAAAAATGTTTTCCTCTCCTCTTATTAGGAGCTATTTCATCAATAATGTTCTTTAAGGAATCGTTCCACTGCAGTATCAAATTATGTAAATTCTCATCACCTCTATTAACTAATGTCTGGGACATTTTAGTCTAATATTGTTCTGAATATACTTCTTCTTGTGTAATCTTTGGGGGAAAAATCCTATTTCTTTCTCTTCCAGTTATAAACCTCTCTCCTAACAAAAAAAAAAAAAAAGATTAACATATGGTCTGATCGAATCAAGGAAGAAAATTGAATATTTGACACAAAATCATTTCTCCTTAAATGGACTGGTAGCAATAATAAATCTAACATGTGCCCTTTATCATGTGCAGAAAAAGAATTTCAAAGCTCTAAATCAAGTAATTGTAAAAAGGAATGAAAACCCATACATGAAGCATTAATGAAATCATCCATATGAATATTACAATCTCCCCAAAACAGCATATTTGGGTTATTCAGCAATGTACCTGCTACAAAATCTACTGGTCTCTTATTTCTATGTCCATGTTGGAAGGGGAGCTTTCTCTCCTTGAGGGAAATAAATTTAAAACATTTTAACCTTACACATTTTCCAACTTTGCCAAAAAGTTTTCAAAACCCCCTACCTCTTCAGTAGCAACAAATGTCACGTGCAAATCAGATTCAATAAAGACCCAACTCCACGTACTCTCATTTCTCATCTTGCTGATGCAAAATAGTATAACCATTTGAACACAAGCTAAATACATCTATATCAGGCCATGTTTCATTGATAAAAAGAATATCAAAACCATACTGCAACAACAACCCATCAATCAACATTCCCTTCTTACTTATTTAACTTGCATTAATGTAGTCATAATTAGTTACAGGGTGACCTACAGGGGAATTTTCGAAAGAGAAGGGCGCCCATCTTCAGACACAAATCGGGAGATGGGCATCCTTCTCGCAGGGTCGCCCAAATCGGCATAATCGAAAGCCGATTTTGGGCGCCCTCAACTGCTTTCCATTGCGGGGATAACTAAAGTTCAGGGGGCGTGTCGGCACCGTACCGAAGGAGGGACTCGGGCATACTTAAGAGATGGGTGTCCTCGGCCAATAATGGAAAAAAGAAGGGCGTCCCTGACGAGCATTTGGCCGACTTTACTTGGTCCAATTTTTTTCATGACCAAGCCTCGAAAAGGTGCCCAAAGTGACCAGATGACCACCGGAGGGAATCGGGGATGACCTCCCCTTACTCCCCCAGTGGTCACCAACCCCCTCCCACCCCCCCAAAAAAGATTTTTTTGCCAGCCTCTATGCCAGCCTCAAATGTCATACCCAGCTCCCTGACAGCAGTATGCAGGTCCCTGGAAGAGTTTTAGTGGCTACTGCAGTGCACTTCAGGCAGGTGGACCCAGTCCCATCCTCCCCCTACCTGTTCCACTTGTGGTGGTAAATGTGAGCCCTTCAAAACCCACCCGAAACCCACTGTACCCACATGTAGGTGCCCTCCCTTCACCCCTTAGGGCTATGGTAGTGGTATACAGTTGTGGGGAGTGGGAGTTGGGGGGGGGTTGGGGGGCTCAGCACCCAAGGTAAGAGAGCTATGCACCTGGGAGTAATTTCTGAAGTCCACTACAGTGCCCGGTTGGTGTCCTGGCATACGAGGGGGACCAGTGCACTATGAATGCTGGCTCCTCCCATGACCAAATGGCTTGGATTTGGTCATTTTTGAGATGGGCATCCTTGTTTCCATTATGGCCGAAAACCGGGGATGACCATCTCTAAAGACGACCTGAGGATGACCATCTCTAAGGTCAACCTAAATGTTGAGATTTGGGCGTCCCCAACCGTATTATCGAAACAAAAGATGGATGCCCATCTTGTTTCGATAATACGAGTTTCCCCGCCCCTTTGCCGGGACGTTCTTAGAGATGGGCGCCCTTAGAGATGGTCATCCCCGTTTGAAAATGCCCCTCCTAGTCTACAATTTAACATATCTCCATCTATCATAATTCAAAGCAACCATATTCTGTAACTATGCACAACTGTCCCACTTCCGCACCCCCTTTTAATGGCTGCATGTAAATTTTAGGCATGGATCTTGGCCACTACCTTTCTTCACATTAATTCCCGTCAAATCTAATTAGTACCAATAATTGCTTGTTAAAAAGCCAATTGTTGGCACTATTCTATTAAATTGTGTGTGCAAATCAGGAACGCGCCTAAATTTGTGTGCGCAATTTTTGGCGACCTTTATAGAATCAGTGGGAATATGTAAAACCACAGAGAGACGTGACGGCAGATAAGGGTCCAATGGCCCATCTAGTCTGCCCATCCTCAGTAACCCCTAACTCCTCCTTTTTGTAAGAGATCCCACGTGCCCGTCCCACGCTTTCTTGAATTCTGACACTGTCCTCATTTCTGCAACCTCCACCGGGAGGCCATCCCACGAATTCACCACCCTTTCCTTGAAAAAGTATTTTCCTAGATTCCTCCTAAGCCTATTTCCCTTTCCCTTAGTTCCTCTCCTTAAGTTGATGGAAGCTAATATTTCACTGTTTAGGGTGTGATTAAATGTTATTCTTTCTTTTCTTTTTTTTTCCTGTGAATCTTTTTGTGTATTGTGGCTATTTGGTTTCTCTCTTGTTTTCCTGTTTGCTTTCTTGGGTTGGCTCATTCTTTGCTTGTGTTTATTATTTTGAAAACTGAAAAAAAAAAAAAAGAAACAGGTAAATGCTTTGGAAGAGGGGCCATGTTTATTTTATTTTTTTTGTTACATGTGTACCCCACGCTTTCCCACTCAAGGCAGGCTCAATGTAGCAGGCAATGGAGGGTTAAGTGACTTGCCCAGAGTCACAAGGAGCTGCCTGTGCTGGGAATTGAACACAGTTCCTCAGGACCAAAGTCCACCACCCTAACCACTAGGCCACTCCTTGTTTTTTTAAATGTTACTTAACTGCTTCCCCAGCTGCCCAATGCAGTGTCCCCAATGAAAACAAGGATGGGACGGAAGACAATCCCAATCCATATCGTCCAATCGACTGAGTATAGAGACACAGCCCGTTGGGAGGGTCTTTGAGTTATTCCCTGCGGCAAGATCGAGAAGTGGAAAAAGCAATGAAAATGCTCAGGGTGACTTTAAAGGTAAATTGCTTGAAACTGCTCAAGTTCAATTCATAGAATAAATAAAACAGAAAGTAAAATGCAAGTAATTCATCAAATGATGTCGGCCTTTATCCATTGAATCCAACCAGCGAGATTATTGTACTACCCCAGGCTCTGTGATTAACAAATAACCCAGTGCCAGATATGATAAGTTTGCTGAAAATCCTAATTCTATAAATGTGTATTTCTTTCTCTCTGGATATTTAAATTAATCTGTCTATAAATGCCAACATTTAATTATTGCTCACTACGTGTGGGATTCAGGAGAATGTGCCTAAAAATATGACTGTGTTACACCAAGGCCTTAGTGTGATAGGGTAAGGAGGAGAAGTTTAATGTTCTGCATAGCACTGATTTTTCATTTTTTTTTTCCCAGTGGTGATTTTCCAGGGCTGGGAATATTCAGCCTACACAACAAATGTCTTTCTTTATATAAATAGGAAATGTAACTGCTAGTTACATATTTTTCTAGATTAAGGCAGCACAAACGATAAAGTAGGTTGGACTCTGCCTGGAAGGAACCTGGACTCAAAACCTCTCCAGATCTTTCTAAGATTTCAGTACTTATGGAGATTTATGTTTCTGAGCTGTGTAATCATTATTCCACCAAAATTCCCTTTGTCTGTTGCCTTTTTTTAGAACAGGGTTATAATAGTTATATTGGTCCTGAGAAAAACAGAGTTCTTTGCAGGTTTTGAGATCTGATATTTCTCCACTCTCTGAAACTGGGCCGGGCCACCTGCCTGCCACATGGACACAGGATAACTGAAAGCTCAAAGACAACATTACATGAACATGCAAACTGCCTTTTATATATATTGAGATTCACTGGCAGTCCTAATATGAAATAATCACTGAATGAGGATGTCTACAATGAGAAAGCCCAAAGAGTACAGCAGAACCCCATCTCCAAGATAACCTGCAGCCATTAGGAACCGGTCACACACATCAGGTTGCACGACCTGGAGAGTTCATATATAACATCAACTGTGGATATTATAATATCTACAGGGAACCCAATGCATGTAAAGGCAATGTTGAAACATCATCTTGTCCCACCAACAAGAGGTTTCAGATGTTGGAACATTGCTATAGCCAAGGGACTCTCAAATATGTTCTGGGGACCCCACAGCTAGTTGTGCTTTCAAGATATCCACAATAAATATGCAGAAAATAAATTTCCTTATACTAAATTGACAGTGCAAACAGATTTATTTCAAGAATATTCATGACAACCAACTGGCTGTGGGGCCCCAGGGCAGGTGTGGGAAGCCCTGGTACAGACCATCTTTTCTTCTGATACACCAGCCCCCAAGGTGTATCCCCGCTTGGGTGTTGAGATCTTTCAGTCTCAGTATTGCATCAATGTTGGTTAAACACCAGATACTGATGGCTCCGGGCAAAGCAGGTGCTATCTATTCATGTCAATTACCAGACATATCTTGCTCAGTCATAGACAAACAAACATGTACAGTTCAGTTTACTTTCTGGAAAACAACTGCTCAAGGAATGTCAGTGGGAATTCACTGCAATCTGTCGTGATTTCATTCTGCCCTGCAGCCCAGTGGCATGCACTAACGACAGGGTGCAGAATGAGATTCAATCGCACACTACTTTGAATTCTGCGCTATCTTCCTCTGCAAGCATCTCTCTTTACAATTCTTCATCTGGTTCTCATCAGGGAGGATCGGGTGGGGGGGGGGAGACAGCGTTGAGATGTGAGCAAAGAAAAAAGGATAAGGGAACTAGGTCATCGCCAAAGCTCAGTTACAGCAACGTTCAGATGACTAATGCTTGCATTGATTCAATAAAGAACTGTAAAAAAAATCCCAAGTGGAAAAAACAGCTTCCACTGCTCGCCTACCTGTACTTGTGACATTTAAAAATATTCCATGGCTATTTCATCTTTACATACTCAGAGACTCAGAGTGGCTTAGGAGCCTAACAACAATATCCTTCTAGTGGGAATGTCCATCAGTGAATGCAATGTCTCCTCCTCTGGCAGACCCTGGCCTCCCCACCTGCACCAGGACCCTATTTCCGCATCAGCATGCAGCTCATGCCCTGAAGCGCCACAGTCTCCTCTCCAGCCTGGTCCCTCTGTACCACCAAAGCACACGCAGAGAAAAAGCTGCTCGTAAGGCAGGATGGATGTTTCTGATGTCTCTGCCACTGGGTTAGAATATGTGCCTGCCACATGGACACAGGGTAACGGAAAGTACACAGATGACCCTAAGAGAACAGGCAAACTGCCTTTTATAGACAATGTCACCGAATGGGGTCTTCAGTTATTACCAGTAATGGCTGTTTAAAACAAAAGAGAGAGTTGGGGGGGGGGGGGGGGAATAAAGAAGGAACGGGACATAACTTACCAGTTATAATTTAGGCAGGCAAAGGAATAGCCTAATAGTTAGAGCAGCAGGCTGGTGGCATCCAGAAGCCATAAGTATTGCCATACTGGGAAAGACCAAAGGTCCATCGAGCCCAGCATCCTGTTTCCAACAGTGGCCAATCCAGGTCACAAATACCCGGCAAGATCCCAAAAATGTACAAAACATTTTATATTGCTTATCCCAGAAATAGTGGATTTTTCCCAAGTCCATTTAATAACAGTCTATGGACTTTTCCTTTAGGAAGCTGTCCAAACCTTTTTTTAAACTCCGCTAAGCTAACCGCCTTTACCACATTCTCTGGCAACGAATTCCAGAGTTTAATTACATGTTGAGTGAAGAAAAAGCCACTTAACTCTCCATTGCCTTGGGATGGCTGGAGACAATACTGGCAACCTCATCCCACATAGGGCCTACCATTGAAACTATCACTCTTGTGGCAGTCCCATAAGCCAGCAGGGACAAGAGAGACAGAGGGAGAGAGAGAAAGAGCGAGAGAGAGAATAGTTTAGACCAGGAGGTCCAACCTCAGCCCCACCAGGTTGGGCTTTCAGGATTTCCACAATGAATATGCATGAGATCTATTTGCATACAATGGAGGCAGTGAAGGCAAACAGAGCTCATGCTTACTCATAGGGAAATCCTGAAAACCTGGCTGGGTTGCAGCCCTTGAGGACCGAGGATGGACATAAGTACATAAGCAGTGCCGCTCTGGGAAAAGACCAAAGGTCCATCAAGCCCAGCACTCCGTCTCCGACAGCGGCCAATCCAGGCCCCAAGAACCTGGCAAAATCCCAAAATTTAATAACGATCAATGGACTTTTCCTTCAGGAATCTGTCCAGACCCTCTTTAAACCTCTGGTTTACACATTCACAGTGTCAAGCAGATATCTACAATGAGAAAGCCCAAACAATACTGTAGAACAACAGCTCTGAGATAAGTTGAAGCCATCAGTGAGTGACCATATACACCAGATTCTCAGCACTTCGTCCTGAATTCTTCCTATATAGGGATCACTCCCTTTGTTATATAGGGACAGATTTCACCACATACAATCAATAGTTCTACCCAGTGGCGTAGCCACAGGTGGGCCTGGGTGGGCCGAGGCCCACCCAGTTAGGGCTCAGGCCCACCCAACAGTAGCACACTTTTAGCAGTAGCTGTTGGGGATCCCAAGCTCCGCCAGCTGAAGACTTCCCCCCTAATGGTAACAAAAACGCTGCTCTCCATGATACTGGCACCTGCGCATGCTCCGTTTTCAGCGCATGCCTGCTGCAGATTGCATTTTCCCGCCAGTTGAGATATTTGTTTTTGGAGTGGGGATAGGGGACAGGAGAACACTTGGTGCCCTCCCACTTCTTGCCTAGGCTCCCCCAAAATCTGCTGTCTGGCTACGCCCCTGGTTCTACCTAACCTCAACTTGTCACCATCCTGTCCTACCGTTGGGAGCTGTTAGAATATGTCACAGTTCCACTTGCCACTCTTTATGTGTGCGTTGCGCCAGAACCCGTGGCGACACACAAGGATTGCTAACGAAGAAGAGCGAGATCCTGGGCAGCAGCCGGGGTCAGTTTCAACAAGGACAGAGACCAGATGTCAATATTTCATTTTTTTCTTATACATTTCTTCAGTCTCTGAAACCATTGGAGCAGAGAATTCATCTGCTCAGATACTGACCCTTCTGGAGAAGTAGGGGAGGGGGTGAAAGAAAGCATTTCATAACCATTCATTCTCAAAACAAATAGTTATCCCGTGTAACCTGCAAGATACCTACTTATTTTGCAAGCATGGAAAATAGTCAATAAGATTTAAATTTTCAAAAGGCAAGCTCAGCTTATATCATATACATAAACGTGACACAGTTTAAGGAACTGGAGTGGTTCTAGAAAAACTGGGAACTGGCAATCCAATAGCATTATTGATCCAGGAAAAAATGGGGATCTTCATGGGTTGTGACATCTTTTATTGGGTGAGCAAATTAATTGACTAATGAGTCCTTAACTACCAGTAATTGGGTGCCAAGTACCAATAACTGATGTTAATTGGCACTGATTAGCATTTGCACTTGCATTTGGCTTCACAATATGGCGCCTAACAGGGGCGTAGCCAGACTTTGGCGGGGGGGGGGGGGATCCAGAGCCCGAGGTGAGGGGGCACATTTTAGCCCACCCACCCCCGGCGCCACCGACCGCCCCCACCATTGCCGACAACCCCCCGCCATTGCCGACCCCACTGTCGTCACCACCAACTTTGCCCACCCCTGCCGATGACCCTCGCGACCCCCCCCTCCTACCGCCAACCCGCCATCGCCTACCTTTGCTGGCAGGGGACCCCAACCCCCGCCAGCCGAGGTCCTCTTCTTCTCCCAAAAGGCTTCCCTCTGTTTCTGACGTCCTGCACGTTGTAAAAAAAAGTAAAAGCATTCCGCACCGCCAGCTGAATAGCAACCCCAGTGTCTGAACTGTAACTCGCCTTTGCATGGATTTGGAAAGGGTGAATAATTAAATCTGGAATCCAAACCAGCCTTTGCTTCTCAGTCCTACAGCACCTCATCACCACAGTAATTGATAATCCTTCATAAAATGAGGAGTCATTTGCATACTGCCACGTGTGCTATGGAGATTCAGGGACAGAGTCAGCATTTCTAGGGACCAGACTGCTCAGCAAACTTAAAAATTACAAGCTAATAAACATAGGTATATTTTTCCTACACTAAAGGGCTAAATCAGATTCTTTTGCAGAAGATGCTTCTTCAAAGGAAGTGGAAATTAAGGTACTATTCCTGGTTCAACTTCAACTTTAAATCCTTCAAAGAGGCATGAATTCCAAGAAATGTTAAAACAGCTGTAGAAAAATGACACCATCAGAATAGCAGAGTCTGTTCACCCAATATAATAATTTTCTTTGCAGATACTGTCAAATTGATCGATGCATGCTGTGCAGACTCTCCCTGCTTTCACTTTGGAGAGAGGCAGAGTATTATGGTATCTTCTCATCAACCAGAGTATCATCTTGCTTAAACCAAAATTAGGTTTTCAGCTCCAGCAATTTTTATGGTCTTCCTTTACTGTCCTAGTCTTCCGGATAATTAGTGACCCAAACTTAAGGCCACGCAGCATCTCTGAGGGCAGCCTCTCTGGTAGATACTGACAACATTCAACTTACTTGGGGGTTTTACAAAGGTTAATTTTATAAAACAGCTCTTAAAAAATTATGTTATTGCCTAAAAGTATACACGGTGCAAGCTGGTGCATATCTGTACAGCAAGGGAGTAGCCAGATAACTGATTTTGGGTGGGCCTGAGCCCAAGGTAGGTAGGCATGGAATTCATTCCGCCCCCCCCCCCAACACACACACACACACAACTCAGCTCTTTGTCCCTTCCTACCCACCAATGCAAAATATTAAATGCCTGAGCTAGCAGGGATCCCCAAACCCTACCAGCTGAAGATTTCCTCTTCCAAATGGCAGCCGGCAACATTTGCCTCAAGCTGACGACGACGCCAGAAGGCCGCACATGTTCAGTGTTTGTGCATGTATCAAAACTGAGGTTGAAGGGGGGCAGACTCAGGAGTAATGTCAGGAATTATTTTTTCACAGAGAGGGTGGTAGATACTTGAAATGCCCTCCCGCAGGAGGTGGTGGTGATGAAAACGGTAATGGAATTCAAACATTTGTGGGGTAAACACAAAGGAATCCTGTTTAGAAGGAATGGGCAGACTTCTACGGTCTACGCCCTGATTGTGACTGAATAGATAAGGATGGGCTTAAGTGTAAATTTAAGGGGCTTCAGAACTTTTACTACAAGAAGAGTGCTGGGCAGACTTCTATGGTCTGTGCCCTGAGAATGGCAAGGACATATCAAACTCAGGTATACATATAAAGTATCGCAAACCAGGTATAATGAGTTTATCTTGTTGGGCAGACTGGATGGACCGTTCAGGTCTTTATCTGCCATCATTTACTATGTTACTCTTTGGGGTTCTACAAGGAATGTTGCTACTAATTGGGATTCCGGAATCTTGTAACTCTTTAGGATTCTAGAACTTTTAGTACAAGAAGAGTGCTGGGCAGATTTCTACAGTCTGTACCCTGAGAATGGCAAGGACAAATCAAACTCGGGTATACATATAAAGTATCGCATACCATGTATAATGAGTTTATCTTGTTGGGCAGACTGGATGGACCGTACAGGTCTTTATCTGCTGTCATTTACTATGTTACTATGAAGAGGAGACGGTGTCGGCATCAGCTTCAGACAAGTGCTGCTGGCTGCCATTTGCAAGAGCGCTGACTGCCCAAGGAGGAGAAAATCTTCAGCTGGTGAAATTTAGGGCTCTCCGCCAGACACGGTAACTACTACTACTACACATTTCTAAAGCGCTACTAGGGCTACACAGCGCTGTAACAGTGTCACAATTTTGGGTGGGTCCCAGGCCCACTGTGGCTATGTCACTGTTATACAATAGGCGTGCTCAGGGGCAGAATTTGGGTAGAACATCAGCGGAGTAACAATTTACATAGATACTTCATAAAATATGCAGAATAGTGCAGATTATCCACATCTTCAATCTAGGTGTGATTCCTGCAGGATTTGTGCTAGTGTTTTATATAGACTCTGGGCTCGATATTTAGCTGGCAGTGATCAACGTTTTGCTGACCATCACCCGTGTTAAACCCAAAAATTCAGTGCCTGGCCATGTTTGGGCTCCAGCATTGAATTTCCAGCTACAGAGAGCTGGCTAACTCATAGCTGGTTAAGTGCAATATTTCGAACTTAACCAGATATAAAGAACCACATAAAGACAGGACTGCTTTTTATGCGGTTATCTTTAACCGGTTAAGGAGACTTTTACAAATGTGCGCTGAAAAATGGCCTGCGGTAGTGTAGACGCGTGTTTTGGGCACACGCAGAATCATTTTTCAGTGCAAATGATTTAAAAAGGGCATTTTTTACAGGTGCGCTGAAAAATGATTCTGTGCGTGCCCGAAACACGCGTCTATACCGCTGCAGGCCATTTTACAGCACGCCTTTGTAAAAGGGGCCCTGAACCAGTGCTGACTCCACCCCTGGACTGCCCCCAAAATAGCCCGTTTTGGCTTGGGAGCTAACCGGACGTTTTCAGCGGCACTATCCAGCAGTCAGAACCAGGGGCATAGCTACGTGGGGCCACGGGGGCCTGGGCCTCTGTAGATTTGGTCCTGGACCCCCCCCCCCTGCCGACGAACCTCCCGACCCCCCTCCCACCGTCGCCGTGGGCTACCTTTGCTGGCGGAGGACCCCAACTCCCGCCAGCCGAGGTCCTCTTGCTTCCCGCGGAAGGCTTCCTTCTGTTTCTGACATCCTGCACGTTGTACATGCAGGACGTCAGACTCACAGAAACAGAACAAAGCCTTGCGCCGGAAGCAAGAGGACCTCAGCTAGCGGGAATTGGGGTCCCCCGCTAGCAAAGGTAGGCAACGATGGCGGCGGCGGGGGAGGGTTGGCAGCGGGAGGGGGGGTCGAGAGGGTCGTCGGCAGGGCGGGGCAAAGTTGGTGGCGGTGGCAGCGGCAACGGGGGGTCGGCGGCGCCGGAGGGGGCTAAAATGTGCCCCTCACCTGGACTCTGGACCCCCCTCCTGCCGAAGTCTGGAGTTTTAAAATGCATTTATATAATGTTTATGTCTAGTCAATTCAAGCTGGGGGGAGAGGGGCTCAACTTGTTAGCTTAGGGCTTAGCAAAGGGTTAATCCTTTGGGCAAACTCAGCCTAGATGACCCTTTTCAGTTGACCTGAAGAGAAGTGGCCCCTCCTAATTCTTCTCAGCCTGCCTTCCCAATCAAAGGAGCGCTACTCTGTTCTTTCAGCTGCAGAACATTGTATAGAAGGGGGTCGCTAGTTCAGCGTAAAAACACCTGGGAAGCTGCCTGTGCACCCCACTTCTCTCAGCATTCGTTTCTTTCTCCCCTCCTCAAATTATGCTAATTGTTTTCTCATTTGACAGGAAATGCAGACTGATCTCCTCACTGCAGATGTTGGCTGTTCAATAACAGACCCTGCTCAGGTTTTACATTGCAGGCTGGGAGGATGAGCACCTCGCAGGACTGATTAAGAGACAAATAATTTCTTGATGCAAATGAAAAAGGGAGGTTGGAAGGAGTCTGTGCGGTGTCATGCAGATGTAATATTAAGCCTGTACAAACAGCAGCTACACCGGGCAAGATTTATTGGCAATAGAGAAGATGTACCTACCCTGAGTTAGGTTTAAGTTCTAGGTGAAGAAATTGCAACCCCCCCCCCCCCCCCTTCACCTCCTCCCTTAAAAAAAACAACCAGCAGCTGTATTTGTAGGAGGGTTTAATTTCCTGGAACTATTGGTAGAAGAAAAAGAAAACCCTTGGGGAAAATAATAGCGCAAGGAAATCCTTCCACCACAAGTACCTTGGGATGTTCGCTGGTAAACTAAGGCTGCCAACTGGATCCAGATTCGCAGGACAGGATTGGTCCAGTCCTGTTTTACTACAGTGCATGCTGGGACTTGTAGTCTTGCTTTTCTTAGGGAATGCAATGGGGAAATCAGAACTACAATTCCCTGCATGCAACTGGGTAAAAGCAGGACTGGCTCAACCCTGTCCTGCGAATCTGAATCTAGTTGGCGGCCCTATTGTAAACACTAAAAGGTTAATACCCTGTTTCCCCGAAAGTAAGACATCCCCCGAAAATAAGACCTAGTAGAGGTTTTCCTGAATTGGTAGATATAAGGCCTCCCCCGAAAGTAAGACCTAGCAAATTTTTGTTTGAAAGCAGGGCCTCCGAGAGCCGGACAAGGCCGCCCCTGGGCCACCCCCCCCCCCCCCCCACCTGAGGTCGCCGGGCCCCCCTCCACCCACCCTCCGTCGCTCCCGGAACTAACCTTAAACGCCTCCTTTCACCTTCGCAGCAAGCAGCAGCAGGACAGACCTATCCTTCCTTCCATGCCCTGCCCTCGCGGACGTTACGTCAGGCGAGGGCGGGACACGGAAGGAAGGAGTGGCCTGCCCTGCTGCTGCTTGCTGCAAAGGTGAAAGGAGGTGTTTAAGGTTAGTTCCGGGAGGGCGGGCGGGCCAACCCCGATGTTTCCCCGAAAAATAAGACAGCCCCTGAAAATAAGACCTAGTGCATTTTTGGGGGCAAAAAGTAATATAAGACAGTGTCTTATTTTCGGGGAAACACGGTAATAATAATAAAACTTTATTTATAACCCGCTAAATCTACAAGAGTCTAAGTGGGGAACAAGCCACATACAAAGTATAAAAGGACAAAACAATAAAAATTATTTCTTTACTCGACAAACTATAAAAATTATTATATTACTCTCAATAAAACATAAGAAGTGGGCAGAAGTCTGCAACTATCCTTGATGACAAGTGCATCCATCTCTCCCTGTCTCTCATCCACCCAGCTCCCCCCTGTTTCTCATCTAACCAACTCCACCCTCTTCCTGTGAGACTGTCACTGAAATGTTTTTGTGTTTCACTTACTGTATATATACTGATATTTTTTTTTGTTACATTTGTACCCCATGCTTTCCCACTCATGGCAGGCTCAATGTGGCTTACATGGGGTTAAGTGACTTGCCCAGAGTCACAAGGAGCTGCCTGTGCCTGAAGTGGGAATTGTTCCCCAGGACCAAAGTCCACCAGCCTAACCACTAGGCCACTCCTCCACTGTTGCTACTATTTGAGATTCTACATGGAATGTTGCTATTCCACTAGCAACATTCCATGTAGAAGTCGGCCCTTGCAGATCACCAATGTGGCCACGCAGGCTTCTGCTTCTGTGAGTCTGACGTCCTGCACGTAGACTCACAGAAACAGAAGCCTGCGCAGCCTTCTACATGGAATGTTGCTAGTGGAATAGCAACATTCCATGTAGAATCTCCAATACTATCTATTTTATTTTTGTTACATTTGTACCCTGCGCTTTCCCACTCATGGCAGGCTCAATGCGGCTTACATGGGGCAAAGGAGGGTTAAGTGACTTGCCCAGAGTCACAAGGAGCTGCCTGTGCCTGAAGTGGGAATCGAACTCAGTTCCTCAGGACCAAAGTCCAGCACCCTAACCACTAGGCCACTCCTCCACTCCTGCCAACATTTGCTTATTTCTAATTTAAAGTAGAAGGGTTACCTTCAAAAGCTAATAAAAAAAATGTATTTAGTCCAATAAAAAGGTATCATCTTATTTTCTTTTCTCTGTTTTGTTTTATTTCTATTTATTACCTCCATTTCTTTCAAGGCGTAAATAAACTTGTGGATAAAGGTGAGCCAGTTGATGTGGTGTATCTAGATTTTCAGAAAACTTTTCACAAAGTTCCTCATGACAGACTCCTGAGAAAACTAAAAGGTCGTGAAATAGGAGACTGTCCCGCTCCTTCACGTACCCGTTCTCGGACATAGACGCCCATGGAGATGGGCGTTCGCATTCGATTATGACCCTCCACATCCTTTTGTGGATTTGGAATTGTTTATTGGACAGAAAACAGAGGGTAGGTTTAAATTGCCATTTTTCTCAATGGAGGAGGGTGAATAGTGGAATGCTGCAGGGAGTTGTGCTGGGACTGGTGCTATTTAACATATTTATAAATGATCTGGAAAACGGAACGACAAGTGTGGTGATTAAATTTGCAATTGACACAAAACTATTCAAAGTTGTCAAAACACATGTGGATTGTGAAAAATTGCAGGAAGACCTTAGGAAACTGGAAGACCTGGCATCCAAATGGCAGATGAAATTTAATGTGGACAACTGCAAAGTGATGCACATTAGGAAGAATAATCTCAATCATAGTTACCTGATGCTAAGGCCCACCTGGGGCGTCAGCACTCAAGAAAAATATCTAGGTGTCATTGTAGACAATACGCTGAAATCTTCTGCCCAGTGTGCGGCGGCAGTCAAAAAAGCAAACAGGATGCTAGGAATTATTAGAAAAGGGATGCAAAATAAGACCAAGAGTAATATAATGCCTCTGTATTGCTCCATGGTGCGACCTCAATTCTGGTCACCATATCTCAAAAAAGATACAGCAGAATTAGAAAAGGTTCAAAGAAGAACAACCAAAATGATAAAGGGGATGGAACTCCTCCCATATGAGAAAAGGCTAAAGAGGTTAGGGCTCTTCAGCTTGGAAAAGAGAAGGCTGAGGAGGGATATGATTTAGGTCTATAAAATTCTGAGTGGTATGGAACGGGTAGAAGTAAATTGATTTTTCACTCTTTCAAAAAGTACAAAGACCAGGGGACACTCAATGAAATTACATGGAAAAACTTTTAAAACAAATAAGAGGAAATATTTTTTCGCTCGACAATAGTTAAGCTCTGCAACTTGCTGCCGCAGGATGTGGTAATAGCAGTTAGCTAATAGCAGTTAGCATATTTGGGTTTAAAAAAGGTTTGGACTAGTTCCTGGAGGAAAAGTCCATAGTCTGTAATTGAGATGGGCATGGGGAAGTCGCTGCTTGCCCCAGGATTGGTAGCATGGAATGTTGCTACTATTTGGGTTTCTGCCAAGTACTTGTGACCTGGATTGGCTACTGTTGGAAGCAGGATAGTGGGCTAGATGGACCATTGTTGGTCTGACCCAGTATGTCTACTCTTATGTTCTGATAAGGGCAGGGGGTTAGAGGCTGATTCCAACTGCCAATATGAGACTGAAAGATTCATGGAATGTAGAAATATCTCATTGCACCTAGGCAGAGCCATAAAGCCTGCTAACTACTAATTGCAAATGTATAGTTATTTCAATAAAATGGAACCACCTATACCTTGTGAGCAGACCTTTTCATTTTTTTTGGAATTAGTTGCTATTTACAGGTCAGGGCTATTTCTAGGCTTGAGCAGAGTTTAGCGTGATAATGAAATGCAGGGCTTTTCATGGACTCCCACTTTCTCACAACCTGCTGTCATTCTGCTTTTCTGGTTGCTACACCCACAAACGCCCCCAGCAGTTTCCCCTACTTTAGGAGAGAGCCTGTGTAGCAAGTGAGTGAAGCCCACACACCTGACTCTGCTCCTTCCTATGATGCTGGCTCACACCCAACAGGGCCGCCCTAAGGCTGGGGCATTACAAGTACCGAGAGGCGTGGTGTTCTTGCACCACTGACACTTGTCTAAAAATGTCCCTGAAATCTTTACGACATTCTTATTTTCTCCTCTAAAATTTAGACCAAACTATTAGCAGTTTCCAAATTAGAATTGTTTTGCATTACAACAAAAGTCTGTAACACACTTTGCTTTCCTCTCATGCGCTCTGGATTAATGGAATGAGCTGCAGCTGCCGACGTTAAGCCTCTCATAGCCTTGGTGCTCCAATTCTTGGTCATTTATCTGCTGTATTAAAGCAGCAAGATGTTTCCAAACACTGTCCACCTTATAATCGAAAGAGAAAAACGCCTAGATTTCGACCCAAATCGGGAGATAGACGTTTATCTCGCAAAAACAAATAAATCGGTATAATGGAAAGCCGATTTTGGACGTTTTCAACTGCACTCCGTCGCGGATGCGGACAAAGTTGATGGGGGCGTGTCAGAGGTGTGGCGAAGGTGGAACTGGGGCGTGGTTATCGGCCGAGGAGAGATGTACGCGTTAGAGCGATAATCGAAAAAATAAAGGCGTTTTTAGCGAACATTTAGGACACTTTTGTTGGACCCTTTTTTCACACGAACAGGTCCCAAAAAAGTGCTCTAAATGACCAGATGACCATCGGAGGAAATCGGGGATGACCTCCCCTGACTCCCCCAGTGGTCACTAACCCCCTCCCACCACAAAAAAATGATGTTTCACTACTTTTTATTTTCACCCTCAAATGTCATACCCACCTCCCTGGCAGCAGTATGCAGGTCCCTGGAGCAGTTGTTAGGGGGTGCAGTGGACTTCAGGCAGGTGGACCCAGGCCCATCCCCCCCCCTACCTGTTACAATTGTGCTGCTTAATGCTTAGTCGTCCAACCCCCCCAAACCCACTGTACCCACATGTAGGTGCCCCCCTTCACCCCTTAGGGCTATAGTAATGGTGTAGACTTGTGGGCAGTGGGTTTTGAGGGGGATTTGGGGGGGGCTCAACACACAGGGAAGGGTGCTATGCACCTGGGAGCTCTTTTACCTTTTTTTTTTGTTTTTGTAAAAGTGCCCCCTAGGGTGCCCGGTTGGTGTCCTGGCATGTGAGGGGGACCAGTGCACTACGACTCCTGGCCCCTCCCATGAACAAATGCCTTGGATTTATTCGTTTTTGAGCTGGGCGCTTTCATTTTCCATTATCACTGAAAAACAAAAACGCCCAGCTCACAAATTGTCGAATAAAACATGGATGTCTATTTTTTTCGAAAATACAGTTCGGACCCGTTCTCGGAGATAAACGCCCATGGAGATAGACGTTTTCGTTCGATTATGCCCCTCCATGTCTGTCTCCCTCTTGAAGTACCATGTAATGACATGCCATCATGAAATGCACGCGGCAAAATAAGTTTTCCTATTTTATTTTTTTCTGTTCATGTTGATGTTGGCTCTCCACGTTACTCTGAAAATGTATAATTTAATCTTATTAAACACCTACTGCTTATTGAGTTACCTCACGTTGTCTAGGCCTCCTGCTTTTTCCTGTTTTGTCGACCAAGGCAGAAATCAGGCTAGCTGAATGACACTTTAAATGTACCTACAGGAAAATAAAAATGTTACCCTTGCTCAAAGCAGGAGAGTACCAGGTGTGTGTGGGGGGTGGGGGGAGAGGGGGGGCCTTGTAATTCAGGCAATAAAAGTCCTCAAGATGATTCCTGCTGGAAAGAAATTCACTCTTCAAAGTTGGGGGGGTGGGGGGAGGGGGGGCTTGTAATTCAGGCAATAAAAGTCCTCAAGATGATTCCTGCTGGAAAGAAATTCACTCTTCAAAGTTGGGGGGTGGGGGGAGAGGGGGGGGCTTGTAATTCAGGCAATAAAAAGTCCTCAAGATGATTCCTGCTGGAAAGAAATTCACTCTTCAAAGTTGGGGTGGGGGGGAGAGGGGGGGGGCCTTGTAATTCAGGCAATAAAAGTCCTCGACAAGA
Organism: Microcaecilia unicolor; assembly: GCF_901765095.1. Taxonomy (NCBI): domain Eukaryota; kingdom Metazoa; phylum Chordata; class Amphibia; order Gymnophiona; family Siphonopidae; genus Microcaecilia; species Microcaecilia unicolor. The sequence continues at coordinate 74,854,350 of NC_044043.1, read as the reverse complement.
TGATTCCTGCTGGAAAGAAATTCACTCTTCAAAGTTGGGGGGTGGGGGGAGAAGGGGGGGGGGCCTTGTAATTCAGGCAATAAAAGTCCTCGACAAGATGATTCCTGCTGGAAAGAAATTCACTCTTCAAAGTAATAATGTTGCGCAATTCACAGGCAGTTTAATTTTGATCCCAAAGAATTCCATCAGGATGAATTTTAGTGAAAAACCTTTACAACACCAGTTTACAGAGCTTGGAGAGTGTTGAACAGCAAAACAGTTCTCTCTGTCTTAATGCCAACACTAAAAAGGCACGTAACATTCTATTCATTTTTTCTGGTTGTGTAATTCTTGCATAAATCCTAGTGGAACGTGCTAGAATTCCTGATGGCAGATGTCCTCCACTAATGGTCCAAAGAAGCAGAGGAAAAGGCAAACCACGAGGCCAGATTCCTCACAGGCAGCCACCAGCATGCCTCCACCTCGCTCTGGAAAACCCGTATCTAATGTCGGAAGGAATGCAGCTTGGTCTTCACATGTAGTCACTTGTTTTGATACAGATGTGCACTGATTTGGAAACAATGAAACAACAGGATGCAACATAACAGGCTTATTGTATGTGCCTTTTTCTATCGATACTAGTGTTGATGCTATGCCGATTGCAACCAGTTTTCAGGCTATGATTATTTGATTACAAACTTATAAGCTTAATCCTAAGGAAAATGGGCACTCTTTTATTTTTTTCCCCAACTTGTTATTTATCAAACTTCCACAGTCATATCACATCACAAAGTACATGACCAAAGAAAATAAGAAAAAAGTTATCCATTCTAAATTGCAACCACAAACATAGGGGTCCTTTTCTAAGGTGCGCTGAAAAATGGCCTTATCAAAATTAAACAATTACAGGAAAATTTTAATATAAAGTTTGTACCCAGAGCCAAGACTCTTGATTTACATATCAAGAATCCTGTCTCCTTTTCTGCATCAACCTAGAAAGATCAGAAAAATTGGGATAGTTGATCCCAGAAACTGCTTATTCATATGTCCTAAATATAATACCATGTTACCATCCATCTCATGAGCATATGTAACCACTAGTGTTAATCGCCATGAAGAGTCCAAAAAAAATCAGTCACGTTTAGCAACTTTGATCTAATCTCATTGAATTTCTCCTAGATCTTCCAGACAAGGATAGGTACTGAGTCATGGGAGAGCAACCTTTAAACACGGAGGGCTGAAAGAATGTCAGTGCTATCACTGGCAGGATGCAGCATTATGTAATGCCGGAACCGGAAATGCACAGAGCTCCATAGACTTTCTGTGATAGATAAATAAATAAGTTTAACTGGAAATGATGAATATAAACTGCTAGAGTGGCTATTCTGAAAATGTTTGTGAAATACTGTATTTAAAATGGCCAAACTCTGGTTAATAATGTCTTCTGTGTATACTTCTCATGATCTCGCAGACTGCAAGCTGTCCACCCATATACTGAGTTCCAGGGCTGCCGACAGGGGGGGGGACAAAAGTTCCGGGGCCTGGCGCCGCCACCACCTGGCCCACCCTCCGTCACTCCCAGAACTAACCTTAAGCCTCCTTTCACTTTCGCAGACAAGCAGCAGCAGGGTCAGGCCACTCCTTCTTCCATGTCCTTGCCCTCAGCTCTGACGTAACGTCCACTGCGGGCGGGGTACGGAAGGAAGGAGGAGAGGTCTACCCGGGCCGCTGCCTTGCTGCAAAGTGAAAGGAGGCTTAAGGTTAGTTCCGAGGGCCCTGCTTCGATTAAGCGGTAGGTGCGGGGCCCGGCGATCTCGGGTGGGCCGGCGATCCGTCGGGTGGGGGGGGGGGCGCCCGGGGGCAGGCCTTGTCCCGGGCGGGCCCGGCTCCGGCTCTCGTCGGCCCTGCTGAGTTCGTAATAATAGATGGCAATGTATCTTCGTTTATTCCCATGTATCCTTAAAATAGTTACAAACCATATCCAATGAAGCAATGAGTTGGGGATTTTAGAAATTCAGAAATTGAAGATCATTTATTTATTAGGATTTATAGACGCCTTTTTGAAGGAATTCACTCAAGGCGGTGTGCGTAAGAACAGATCAAACATGAGCAACAGGCAATTACAGCAATAATTAGTTTTCCACGCGTGATTTTCTACATACTCCATTTTATGATGTAAACATCTTGAGTCTTCAACGTAACATACTCATATCCTGCCAGAGATGAAAACTGAACTTCAAGCATAGATAATCCAGGGGCTTGTTGCTTCAGTTCCTGAGTATGGACAGTGACAGCTTCAGAAACATCATTAACCTATCCAACAATCTGTTAACCACAGTAGAAGGAGAAAGAATTAACACTCTGACACCAAGAAACTCTTAACATCACAGCAGCTTGGTCTCTGCACTCACCCTCTGTTGTACTGGCAGGAAATGATCTAGCCTTTCACCCAGGCACCCAGCACTCACAGCCTGGAGCTTCCAAGTTCACATCACCAGTGGAGACTCAGCAGCAGGTGCCCCCTCAAAGAGTCAAGTCAGCGTTGGCCGTTACTATTTCTGGGTCACAGGGTACTGCCTTCTGCTTGGGGTTTAGTGATACCCCATTTACACTGCATTCTGTCTCCACACCAGGGACTATCACCTTCTCAGGAAAGGGGATTGACCCATAAGTCCAGGGTTCCCCCTTTTTCATCCCCATCTTAAAGACCTATGAACTCTCTCCAAGCAAACAGACAGCTGGTAACCTCAGAGCTCACTCTGAAGCATTCCCAGCTGACACCATCTCGGTCCCCTAATTCTTTCTTTACAGTTTTTCAGAACCTGTTTATTTATTTATTATTAAGATTTATTTATTAGTCAGCAGCTATGAAAGACAATTTGGCTCTACGTCAGGAAATAGAACAAATTGAAAATTATAATAGACGTTTGAATATGAGGATACTAAATTTCCCAAGGCCTGTTGGAGTCCTTCCCTTAGAATAATTCAAAAAAATACTTAATTGACAATTTAAAGATTTCTGCTCAAAATATTCCTCCCATAAATAAGATATACTTTCTTCCTGTGAAGAAGAGCAAGGGGGGGGGGGGGGTCTCATGAGGATATGGAACAGGCCCAGGAAGAGGAGAAATGTGATGACTTAAGAGACATTTCTTTAATTTTGGAGGACTCATTATCAGAAGTAACAAAAAGGGCTACACTATTGGTCTCATTTGTATTTGAGCAGGATTTCAACGCCATTCTGAAGTTGTATTTTAAGAATGCTCATCAAAAGTTCTGTGGCCAAAAATTATGGATATTTCCAGACGTTACTAGATCTACTCAAGATAAACGGAAAGGTTTTCTGGATCTGACAGAAGAAATAAAGTCTTTGGGGGCTACTTTCTTTCTAGCTTATCCCTTGTAAATGCATAGTGAGATATTTGGGAATTAAATATGTTTTCTTTGTACCAGATCAGCTTAGAACTTTCATAAACCTGAAGAGGGTAGCAGAGTAATAACATCTGTTTATCAGGCTGTATATGGAACAGATGTGGGTGGGCATGGGCCTTACTTGTTAACTTTATACTACTGTGATTTCCTTGATTTAAGCCACTCTCCCAATATTTGTGGTCTAAGGAAGGGATAGATACAAAGTTACAGTGTTTAAAACAAACAGTTTCTTCTTGTTTTGCTCTGTATAGGAGAATATATTTGTTTTGTATTTTTCCCTGAGTTACATGTAACAAGTTTATTATTTTATTTTTGTTGCATTTGTACCCTGCGCTTTCCCACTCATGGCAGGCTCAATGCGGCTTACATGGAGCAATGGAGGGTTAAGTGACTTGCCTAGAGTCACAAGGAGCTGCCTGTGCCTGAAGTGGGAATCAAACTCAGTTCCTCAGGACCAAAGTCCACCACCCTAACCACTAGGCCACACTAAGCCACTCCTTCACTGTTGCTACTATTTGAGATTCTACATGGAATGTTGCTATTCCACTAGCAACATTCACATTCCATGTAGAAGTCAGCCCTTGCAGATCACCAATGTGGCCACGCAGGCTTCTGCTTCTGTGAGTCTGACGTCCTGCACATCAGACTAACAGAAACAGAAGCCTGTGCAGCCTTCTACATGGAATGTTGCTAGTGGAATAGCAACATTCCATGTAGAATCTCCAATAGTAGCAACATTCCATGTAGAATGTCCAATAGTATCTATTTTATTTTTGTTACATTTGTACCTGCGCTTTCCCACTCATGGCAGGCTCAATGCGGCTTACATGGGGCAATGGAGGGTTAAGTGACTTGCCCAGAGTCACAAGGAGCTGCCTGTGCCTGAGGTGGGAATCGAACTCAGTTCCTCAGGACCAAAGTCCACCACCCTAACCACTAGGCCACTCCTCCACTTACTTGTGTAATATGAATAAAAGGATAAATAAATAAATAAGATTTATTTATTAGAATTTATTTAATGTCTTTTTGAAGATATTCACTCAAGGCAGTGTATAGCAAAAATGTCAATGATGTGGTTTTTCCAGCAAAATTAGAGCTGACATATTTAAGAGTTATCTTTGGCAGTCAATTAACCTTAAAGCAGCATGATAAGAAAGTTGTTCAATCAGTGTTCTGTAAAATGTGGATGCTATGACAGCCATATTTGGATCCAAGTGATTTTTGTACTATTTTCTAGGCACAAGTCTCTCCGTGCTTTGATTATTTGTATTCAGTACTGCCGATTGCCAACGTTTGTTTAATGTGAGCAAGTGGAAAGTGATGCATATGGGAAAGAGGAACCCGAACTATAGTTACATAATGCAAGGTTCCACATTAGGAGTCACCGACCAGGAAAGGGATGTAGGTATCATCATTGATGATACGTTGAAACCCTCTGCTCAGAGTGCTGCTGCGGCTAAGAAAGCAAATAGAATGTTAGGTATTATTAGGAAAGGAATGGAAAACAAAAGTGAGGACATTCTAATGCTTTTGGTATTGGCTCCTGGGCAACCACACCTTGAATACTGTGTGCAATTCTGGTCACTGCATCTCAAAAAGATATAATGGAATTAGGAAAGGTACAGAGAAGGGCGATGAAAATGATAAGGGGGATGGGACGACTTCCCTAAGAGGAAAGGCCTAAAGCAGCTAGGGCTCTGCATTTGGAGAAAAGACAGCTCAGGGGAGATATGATAGAGGTCTATAAAATAATGAGTGGAGTGGAACGGGTAGACATGACACGTGGTTACCTCTTTCCAAAAATACTAGACTAGGGGCATGCAATAAAGCTATAAGTAGTAAACTTAAAACAAATCAGAGAAAATATTTCTTCACTAACATGTAATTAAACTCTGGAATTCTTTGCCAGAGATGTAGTAAAACAGTTAGCTTAGCGGGGTTTAAAAAAGGTTTGGATAGCTTCCTAAAAGATAAGTCCATAAACCATTATTAAGGGGACATGAGGAAAATCCACTGCTTATTTCTAGATAAGCAGCAAAAAAATGTATTGTACTGTTTTGGGCCCTTGCCAATACTTGTAAACTTGGATTGGCCACTGTTGGAAACAGGATGCTGGGCTTGATGGACCTTCAGTCTGTCCCAGTATGGCAACACATATGTACTTATAGTTGATCATATAACCTTGAGCTTAATTGATTTACACTGGCTACCAACTGAGCTTTGAAGTCAATGCAAAATCTTAGGGGACAATTCCGTAAAAGGCACCCAATGGGGCACCACAAAATGCCATTATAGAATATTTATTTATTTATTTTTGTTACATTTGTATCCTGCGCTTTCCCACTCATGGGAGTTCAATGCGGCTTACATGAGGCAATGGAGGGTTAAGTGACTTGCCCAGAGTCACAAGGAGCTGCCTGTGCTTGAAGTGGGAATTGAACTCAGTTCCTCAGGACCAGAGTCCACCACCCTAACCACTAGGGCCACTCAAAGTGGAAATAAGGCACCACTTTGAGGGGCGGGAGAGAAGGGATATGCTAGAGGACGTTTAAATACCTCAGCGGTGTTAATGTACAGGAGGCGAGCCTACTTCAAATAAAGAAAACCTCTGGAATGAGAGGGCATAGGATAGAATTAAGGGGAAAATAGGCTGAGGACGAATCTGAGAAAATAACTCTTTCATGGAAAGGGTGGTGGATGTGTAGAATGGCTTCCCGTTGAGGTCGTGGAGACCAAGACTGTGTCAGAATTTAAGAAAGCGTGGGACAGGCACGTGCGATCCTTCAGGAAAAGGAGGAATGGATGGGCAGACTGGATGGGCCATACGGCCGTTATCTGCCGTCATGTTTCTATGTTTCTAAGCAAGTAACAGATTACTCTACTTTACATGCATTCCCGGCACATTTAGCAGCCAGCTCTATGGCTGATGTAAATGTGGACACTTAGATGTCAGTGTACTAATACCAGGCTACATTAGTATTCTATAAAGGAACCCACGGATCTAGTTCCATTATATCAATAAGTGCCTACTGTGCTATTTTTCATATATAGTGTTAGTATCACTCTAATATAGCTGTATTGCCTTTAAAATAGATATTTATCACTGGTACCCTGTTATGAAATTACACCTCTCCTTGCCCCCCCCCCCCCCCCCCCCATCGGTAATTTCAGTTATTTATTTTCTGCATTTACATCCCACATTTTCCCACCTCTTTGCAGGCTCAATGTGGCTTACAAATACCGTAGTGGCGATCGCCATTTCCGGAGTAAGAAATACAGAAGAATGTTCCAATCAGAGTAAATAGAGTACACAGTAAATTAGAATAAAATTGGTAATCAATACATTCAGGTGCTGAAACCAAGGGTAGTGAAAAGCGTTCAATAATGACAATGTTAAAGTAATGTGATGAATCAGTAATCCTATATACCCTTTCCCCGAATCAAGCTACTCTTGGATGATACATTGTGAATTTGTTCGGCTCCTTTCTCTTTCGCTGTTACTGGGTTTTGTGTACAACTGATTAGCCCTCTGCTGTACAGATGATTAATGCCCTCACCTCACGATCTTCTTCAACATAAGTGCATGAATGTGTTTTATGGCCCTGTATTTCTTACACTGATCTTTTTGGATTTATCGGATGCTTGGCTCGGTGCCTTTGAATTGTGTTTGCTTCAGATCCAAGAGCACATATTACAATCTCTCCTATGTTATTTCTTTGCTTACCTTTTGAGTTTCTATTTCTAGATTTCCTTAGGTACATCCCCTCCCTCCTGCACCCCTAAAAAGATCTTAAGCGTTGCTCCCTCCAGGAGCTGTAAGCTTTGAAGCAGTTATTGCTGCCTAGAAGAGACATATCCAGGCCACAGTTGATTTCCTACAGGGCTCTGTTCCACTTACTGGGAAGATTAGAAGAAATATGTGAAATGTCTCCTTTGTGCTTCTCTTTCCCCACCACTACCCATGTGAGCTCTTAAACATCAGCAATCAGAGTGCTCCTTCCCCCTCTCTTCCGGAGGCAAGAAAGGTCCACTCTTGGAGCATTAGGTATCAGTAGGAGCTTTATCATCTCTTTCCCTCTCTCCATCCTTAAGAGCATGCAAGTGCCTGCAATCTGCTTTCACAGAAGCCCCCACCTGCAGGGCCATGCCAACACGGTAAGCGAGGTAAGCATGGCAGGAGGGCGCCATCCTCTGACATCAGAAATGACATCAGAAGAAGGCGGGACACTGAGCGAAGGGAAGACTGACACGTCGGGGCAGGGGAGCGCCGCCTCCTTCTCACTAACGCTACGCTGCCGCCGGACAGAGGTAAATTTAAACAAAAAAAAAAAGGAAAAGGATCTGGGGAGAAGAGGGTGGGTAGTGTAGCGATCGTTTTCAGGGGGGGGCAACTGCAGGGGGGCGCCGGAGGGGGGGGGCGCCAACTGCAGGGGGGCGCCGGAGATCCTAGGCACGGCCCTGCCCACCTGGCTGTGAAGACAGAGCCCTACACCTGTCTGTATATCCAGAAAGTAGGCCGGTGCAAAAAAGCACTGCAAATGGTAACCTGGGGCTCATTTTCAAAAAAGAAAAATGTCCAGAAAGTGGCATATATCTGCATTTGTACGTTTTTATCACAAAAATGTCCAAAACTGGTATTTTCAAAACCAATTTTTAGATGTTTTTTTTTTAAAACGAAGTCCATCAGAAGTGCGTTCAAATCACAAGGGGGCGTGTCAGGGGTGGTTTAAGGGCGGGATCTGGGCGTTCCTATCACTTGGCCATTTTTCTGCCATATAATGGAACAAAACAAAAACATCCAGGGTAATAAGTTGGGTGTTTTGTTCTAGGCCTGTTTTATTAATGAATAAGCCATAAAAAAGTGTCCTAAATGACCAGATGACCACTGCAAGAATAAAGGAATGATATCCCCTTACTCCTAAGGTGTAAATGAAACAGAATATATCAGTCTCTATGACAGCTTCAGATGCTACGGCCAGTCCTATTAAAGCAGTAAGAAGGTTCCTGGAGTAGCCTAGTGGTCAGTGTGTGGATTGTAGAGAAGGGGACCCAGGCCCATAATCTGCTCTAACTATTACACTAGTGGTGGAAAGTGTCAGCCCCCCCCCTAAAAAAACCCAAACCCACCTATAGGTGACACCTGCAACCATAAGGGCTATTACGTGGAGGGGCATAATTGAACGAAAACGTCTATCTCCATGGGCGTTTATCTCCGAGAACGGGTCCGTGAAGGGGCGGACCGAACCGTATTTTCAAAAAAAAAAATAGACGTCCATGTTTTATTCGACAATTTGTGAGCTGGGCGTTTTTGTTTTTCAGTGATAATGGAAAATGAAAGCGCCCAGCTCAAAAACGAATAAATCCAAGGCATTTGTTCGGGGAGGGGCCAGGAGTCGTAGTGCACTGGTCCCCCTCACATGCCAGGACACCAAACGGGCACCCTAGGGGGCACTTTTACAAAAAAAAAAAAAAGGTAAAAGAGCTCCCAGGTGCATAGCACCCTTCCCTTGTGTGCTGAGCCCCCCAAATCCCCCTCAAAACCCACTGCCACAAGTCTACACCATTACTATAGCCCTAAGGGGTGAAGGGGGGCACCTACATGTGGGTACAGTGGGTTTGGGGGGGGTGGACGACTAAGCATTAAGCAGCACAATTGTAACAGGTGGGGGGGGGGGTGGGCCTGGGTCCACCGGCCTGAAGTCCACTGCACCCCCTAACAACTGCTCCAGGGACCTGCATACTGCTGCCAGGGAGGTGGGTATGACATTTGAGGGTGAAAATAAAAGTTGTGAAACATCATGTTTTGTGGTGGGAGGGGGTTAGTGACCACTGGGGGAGTCAGGGGAGGTCATCCCCGATTCCCTCTGGTGGTAATCTGGTCATTTAGGGCACTTTTTTGGGCCTTATTCGTGAAAAAACAGGGTCCAGGAAAAGTGCCCTAAATTCTAGCTACAAACGCATACCGGCCAAAGAGTCGGTTGGGCCGCTGGACGAAAATGGTGTTAAAGGGCGATCAAGGAGGACAAAGCCGTAGCGGAGAATGAGAATTAAATGAATTCTTTGCTTCGGTCTTCACCGAGGAGGATTTGGGGGGGACACCGGTGCCGGAAAGAATATTTGAAGCGGGGGAGTCGGAGAAACTAAACAAATTCTCTGTAACCTTGGAGGATGTAATGGGTCAGTTCAGCAAGCTGAAGAGTAGTAAATCACCGGGACCTGATGGTATTCATCCCAGAGTATTAATAGAACTAAAAAATGAACTTGCGGAGCTACTGTTAGAAATATGCAATCTGTCCCTAAAATCGAGTGTAGTACCGGAAGACTGGAGGGTAGCCAATGTTACTCCGATTTTTAAGAAGGGTTCCAGAGGAGATGGGGAAATTTAGACCGGTCTGACGTCGGTGCCGGGCAAGATGGTGGAGGCTATTATTAAGAATAAAATTGCAGAGCATATACAAAAACATGGACTGATGAGACAAAGTCAGCACGGATTTAGTGAAGGGAAGTCTTGCCTCACCAATCTAATGCATTTTTTGAGGGGGTAAGCAAACATGTGGACAATGGGGAGCCGGTTGATATTGTATATCTGGATTTTCAGAAGGCGTTTGACAAAGTGCCGCACGAAAGACTCCTGAAGAAATTGCAGAGTCATGGAATCGGAGGTAGGGTATTATTATGGATTAAGAACTGGTTGAAAGATAGGAAGCAGAGAGTAGGATTGCGTGGCCAGTATTCTCAGTGGAGGAGGGTAGGTAGTGGGGTCCCGCAGGGGTCTGTGCTGGGTCCGTTGCTTTTTAATGTATTTATAAATGACCTAGAGATGGGAATAACTAGTGAGGTAATTAAATTCGCCGATGACACAAAATTATTCAGGGTCGTCAAGTCGCAGGAGGAATGTGAACGATTACAGGAGGACCTTGCGAGACTGGGAGAATGGGCGTGCAAGTGGCAGATGAAGTTCAATGTTGACAAGTGCAAAGTGATGCATGTGGGTAAGAGGAACCCGAATTATAGCTACGTCTTGCAAGGTTCCGCGTTAGGAGTTACGGATCAAGAAAGGGATCTGGGTGTCGTCGTCGATGATACGCTGAAACCTTCTGCTCAGTGTGCTGCTGCGGCTAGGAAAGCGAATAGAATGTTGGGTGTTATTAGGAAGGGTATGGAGTCCAGGTGTGCGGATGTTATAATGCCGTTGTATCGCTCCATGGTGCGACTGCACCTGGAGTATTGTGTTCAGTACTGGTCTCCGTATCTCAAAAAGATATAGTAGAATTGGAAAAGGTACAGCGAAGGGCGACGAAAATGATAGTGGGGATGGGACGACTTTCCTATGAAGAGAGGCTGAGAAGGCTAGGGCTTTTCAGCTTGGAGAAGAGACGGCTGAGGGGAGATATGATAGAAGTGTATAAAATAATGAGTGGAATGGATCGGGTGGATGTGAAGCGACTGTTCACGCTATCCAAAAATACTAGGACGAGAGGGCATGAGTTGAAGCTACAGTGTGGTAAATTTAAAACGAATCGGAGAAAATTTTTCTTCACCCAACGTGTAATTAGACTCTGGAATTCGTTGCCGGAGAACGTGGTACGGGCGGTTAGCTTGACGGAGTTTAAAAAGGGGTTAGATAGATTCCTAAAGGACAAGTCCATAGACCGCTATTAAATGGACTTGGAAAAATTCCGCATTTTTAGGTATAACTTGTCTGGAATGTTTTTACGTTTGGGGAGCGTGCCAGGTGCCCTTGACCTGGATTGGCCACTGTCGGTGACAGGATGCTGGGCTAGATGGACCTTTGGTCTTTCCCAGTATGGCACTACTTATGTACTTATGTACTTTTATTCCATTATCGGCGAAAGGCGCCCATCTCTCCTCGGCCAATAACCACGCCCCAGTTCCACCCTCACCACGCCTCCAACACGCCCCCATCAACTTTGTACGCTTTCGCGATGGAGTGCAGTTGAAAACGTCCAAAATCGGCTTTCCATTATACCGATTTATTCGTTTTTGTGAGATAAACGTCTATCTCCCGATTTGGGTCGAAATCTAGGCGTTTTTCTCTTTCAATTATAAGGTGGATAGTGTGCTACTTTTTGTGTATACCTTACCTTGATTTGTATCTGTCATTTTCAGGGCACAGACATTATAAGTCTGCCCAGCACTATCCCCGCCCCTCAACCACCAGCCCCGCCTCCCACCACCGGCTCTGCCACCCAATCTCAGCTAAGCTTCTGAGGATCCATTCCCTCGGAACAGGATTCCTTTATGTTTATCCCACGCATGTTTGAATTCCGTTACCGTTTTCCTCTCCACCACCTCCCATGGGAGGGCATTCCAAGCATCCACCACTCTCTCCGTGAAAAAATACTTCCTGACATTTTTTGGTCTATAGCTTGGTACAGTAGGTTTTTCATGGGCTTTGAAGGGTTCGCCGTACAATATAAGGGGGTGATAGTGAAATGGGTACCTAGGACCTTTTATGTGAAGTCCACTGCAGTACCCCCTAGGGTGCCCCACTGCTCTGCCTGTGTGGCCAGTCTACTAGGAAAGCTGGCTCCTTCCACATCCCAATGCCTAGATGTACCAACATCTAAGAAATGCTCATTTTCTAAGAAAAAAAGAGATGTTTTTCTAGTTTGAAAATGCTCGTTTTCACTACTTGATTTCTGGATGTTTTCAGCAAAATGTTCTCAGTCGGATTTAGATATATCAAAAATGCCCCTCTCTGCCTTATTGAGTTTTTCAAGGACCGCAGAGAGATGAGTTCAGTTGGAATGAACTGCAAAGTGGAAGCAGACTGAAATAACACATGGAAAAAGTAAGAGAGACTTCTCATGGTGTATTCTAAAATTATTATTGCGGCAAATGTGATAATTTCCACTAATGCAACTGCAGGAATGTAGGCTTGAAACAATCGCAAGCTAATCCTGGGAGTTTCTTCCTTCTGTTCGGGTAAATACGGCATCATAATTTCTTCTTCTGAAACAACTTTGATTTGAATAACCGTGAACTATTATTCAATGACAGTTAAGACATAATAACAATTCTCGAAGTCACAATGAAGTTCTACTGCAATAAAATGAAAATAAATAGCTGAACAATAATAGATTTGACTAGAATGTTCTTGGCTTGGTGGCAACGACTGTGCAAGCTTTACAAGAAGTCAGCCATTTCGGTTCTACCCTTTGTAGGCTGATAAATTTGGTACTGAATCATTATAACAGATATATAATCTTTTTTTTTCTTAACCAAAAGATATATAATCAAGCCATTTTCAATTAAAATCTACACTGTGAAATTCATCATCTAGAAGACAGGGACACTAATAAAACACTAATATGTATGGACACTAAGCAGTCAATGAAATCAATCTCCTTGGCTCCTAATGAGTTCTTACTTTTTGGAACGCAAGCAGCATATAAAAGAAAGGGCGAAAGAAATGAAAAACAATTAGTTGAATGGGAGATCATATCCAGGACGACAGTAGCAATTTCAAAGCCTCCTGGGTTTCGTTCAGTTTCAGAAGGAGGTCCAAAACTGGGCAGTACAGCACAATTACAGAACTCTAGGGAGTAGCTCAGCAAAATCTAAATGTGTCATTTGCCACAGCCAAGAGCAAAAGCACTTGCATAAAATTAGTATCATGCCGAGGGATGCAAGCAGTAAATTAAAATCCACATGCTCAATGTGTAGAGGTCTGGGGAGGTTTTCAATTTCCACAATCAAAGAGTCATCAAAAATATACCCTGAATTCTATACAGGGCGTCCAAACATCTGTGCCCAAATCTGGGCACGATCCAGAGATGTGCGTGCAGCCAATTTGATTAATGAGCTAATTAACATCAATAATTGGATGCTAACAATCAATTATTGATGTTAATTGGCACCGATTAGGGGTTGCACATGCATCTGGCTAGTCGCTATCGTATAAGTTTGGGTGCTCATAGCATGCAACCCAAAAGGGGGTGTGGCCAGGGAGGAACGTGGGTGGGTCAAGGGCATTCTCAAAAGATGCGTGCATTGTTATATAATTCCGGGATCCACACCCCCCCTTGCACGTCAGGATTTATATCAGGTTTCCTGGAGCTCCCTTTATAGAAGAGCACCGAGTGCAGATTTGTTTCCAGAACCATTTACTGTAGAGAACAAGGAAACCTTTATCAAGGGATGTAGTAGATTCGTTGGCATGGGATCAAAAAAGCAATTCTGAAATGCTTAGCTCCAGACTTCTCATAAGAGCACAGGGGATGACATTCAGACCACGGGAGTTAGTCCGGTCATTTCCGGTGACCGGCAATGAATATCTGGTTTATTTTTGGTCAGTTGAAAGGTAACTGGCTAAGCCGATATTCAATGCTAGCTGGTTATAGTTAAACCGGCCAAAGATACCTCACGTTTTCAAGCGGCCAAATATGGCCACTAAACCGGCTTTAAAAATCGGCGGACAGCCAGTTAAATTGGGCGATATAACTGGTTATCTACTAGTCGCAAGCTGGCAATGTTCAGCAGGAGATGGCTAGTTATCCCCCGCTGAACATCGCCGTATAGCCAGCTAGGTACCATTTCACTGGCCAGTTGCCATAAATATCGGGGGGGGAAATATCATCCTATCTAATAATTCTCACCTCCAACATTCTGAAGCTGCCTGGTACCGTGGCTTCCGCCGGAGGTGGTCTGCTTCATGCAGTAGATAACTCTGACGTCACTGGCCTGGAAGCATTGAAGTGCGAGCAGGCTCAGCAAGTCTGCTGCCTTCCCTTCTATTCGCTCTGAGCTGGAGAGGGGGGTTGGCAATTTTGCAGGGGGGGCGACGAGCATGTTGGGGGATGGGGGGGGGGGGGGGACTGGGAGGACAGAGTGAAGGACAGTGACAGAGGGAGGGAGGAAGCCATGGAAATCGGAGGGGAGGAAAGGGGGCTGTGGGACTTGGACGGGACACAGGGACAGAGCGAGGGAGAGAGCGAGGGGGGGGGGAACCTTGCTAGCGCCCGTTTCCTTTCATACAGAAACGGGCCTTTTTTTACTAGTACTGGTAATAAATTAGACCAAGGTTGACCAAGCCCAACATCCTGTCTAAGACAGTGACTAGACCAGGTCACAAATACTCACAAAACCCAAAAAATAGATCTTTTGTCATAACCTATTTCCAGGGATGAACAATGTCTCTCCCAAGTCTACCTGGCTTAATAAATCCCTTCAGGTACTTGTCAAATCTCTTTTGAATCCTGCCATGTTAGTTACCTTCACCACATCCTCAGGCAACAAATTCCACAGCTTAATTATAGGCTGTGTGAAGAAAAAAACTTTCTATAATTGTTTTCAGTCTGTTGATTATTAGTGGAGTGGAGGTGTAGCTTAGTGGTTAGAGCACCAGGCTGAGAAAAAGCCCAGTTCAAACCCCACTGCTGCTCATCGTCATTTAACTCTCCATTGCCTGAAGTACAAATTTAGGTTGTAAGTAATCCACAGTCAGGGAAAAATACCTGTTATACCTGAATAGAACTCACCTTGAGCTACTACTGAAGAAGGTGTGAACTAAAGCCAAACAAATAAATTTGGCTTTGGACTGTCCTTTTAGTTTTTCTTTTTGTCCAAAATATTAAACAACTGTTCCCTATTTAACCAACCCACACCACTCATAATTTTATAAACTTTTTTTTTTTTGTTACATTTGTACCCTGTGCTTTCCCACTCATGACAGGCTCAATGTGGTAGGCAGTGGAGGGTTAAGTGACTTGCCCAGAGTCACAGGGAGCTGCCTGTGCTGGGAATCGCACTCAGTTCCTCAGGACCAAAGTCCACCACCCTAACCACTAGGCCACTCCTCCACTGTTGCTACTATTTGAGATTCTACATGGAATGTTGCTATTCCACTAGCAACATTCCATGTAGAAGTCAGCCCTTGCAGATCACCAATGTGGCCGCGCAGGCTTCTGCTTCTGTGAGTCTGACATCAGATCACAGAAACCTGCGCAGCCTTCTACATGGAATGTTGCTAGTGGAATAGCAACATTCCATGTAGAATCTCCAATAGTATCTATTTTATTTTTGTTACATTTGTACCCCGCGCTTTCCCACTCATGGCAGGCTCAATGCGGCAATGGAGGGTTAAGTGACTTGCCCAGAGTCACAAGGAGCTGCCTGTGCCTGAAGTGGAAATTGAACTCAGTTCCTCAGTTCCCCAGGACCAAAGTCCACCACCCTAACCACTAGGCCACTCCTCCTTCCCTCTCAAGTTTTCTTTCTTCCAAGCTGAACAGCACTAACCTGTATAATCTTTCTTCTTACAGAGGTGTTCTATCCCCTTTATCAGTTTTGCTACTCGTCTCTGAACCTTTTCTAATCCTGTTATGTCCTTTTTGATTTGGGGAGACCAGAATTACACAGAATACGCAAAGTGCACCATATCGGGCACTCGTACCAGGTGTTCTGTCCCCTGACAGCCTGGCACTAGTTATAGTGTGACCCTAAAATGTGTTAATGCCTTCACTGCTATTCTTACTCCTAAAGATCTTGACTGCTGCAGTCTTCACTGCTAAGATATGTGTGTGAGCAATGCATTGTGTGTAATGTAGTTCACAGACAACGCAACCCCACTTGCAATTAAAGTCGCTCAAAATCGGCTTTCGATTATGCCAATTTGGGCGGATTCAGGAGATCGCCGCCCATCTCCCGATTTGTGTCGGAAGATGGGCGGCGATCACTTTCGAAAATGAGCTGGTTTGTAACCTTTACTCCATGCAATTCAAAACATAAATTTACACCTTTATCATTGTGGCTTTCTGGGTAACTGAATCTGCTATAAGCAAACCTCTGCTTAAGAAAATTATCATACAGCTACATTGCATTTCTGGAAAAGCAAATGAGAGAAAAATAAAATCATGTGTATCCTATTTTTCAACAGTGCAAATTATTTAAAAAACATGCAGCTAATTTTAATTGTTTTCTTTACATAATTTCACACTAGGAGATGGCGGGTTGTGAAAATGGTGAGGGATAAAAGGAGGAAGCAGAGCTTTAAAGGAGGTGAAAAGGGTGGAAGTAGGGAAAGCAAAAGGGAAATGACTTTTAAAAGACTTAATGGGATTGGAGCTCCCAGAATATCAAGTTTTAACCTGAACCCTGATCTGGAGAGGGAAGGAGTGACAGATGGAAGGGGGTGATAGGCTGGGGAGGTAATGAACACAGTGAGTGGAAATGAGGGACTACAAAGTTGGTGAAAGACAGGACATAGGAGACTGGGGGTGGAGGGGGGAATAAAACATATAAAGGAATGGGAGAACTAGGGAGGTAAGCAAAAATATAAAAACTGGTAAGTAGGTGCAAGACGGAGACTGAGGATTGTGGGGTGGGGGGAAAAGAGGGATTAAATCTAGCTACAGGTAGGTAAAAAAAATAGATGAGAGAAATGGGAAAAAAAATTAGACAGAAGGCTCAGAGTCAGAGTTAGATATAAGAGAAGAAAGAAAGAAGACAGTGAACAGCAGAAAACGGAGATTAGATCCTGGAAAAGAACTTTGGAAAAAAAACAAGAGGATGTAGTAAAAAGAGACCAGGACCAACCCATGTGGAAAAACAAATAGTTCAGACAACAAAGGTACAAAAAAGGTTTGGCTTTTTAATATTTAGAGAAATGAAATGTCAGATTTGAAAATGTGGGTTTCTTGTACTCTGTTTGGAACAGAAGGAATTGTCTTTCTTTTTTTTTCAGTGTTCTGCTGCTCACAGTCTGTTTTTTTTTGGGAGGGGGGGGGGTTCTTTCTTCTTTTTTTTTCTAGGTATTTGTTTCTAACTGTACTAGGTGATGATCCACATTTTTGTAAACACAGAGAAGGATTCTTTTAACAAGCAGATTCTGTGTTTGGTTCTTCCCTTTTTGCAGCTGGAAGTGTATTGGTTTTCTAGAAGTGCAGATTTTTCCATAGGCAGGGCTAGCGCAGTTTGAGCGACTGTTTTGGATTTTGATTTCGCTCATGCCATTCTCAGTTGTAGCTCAATGCAAGTTGCATTCAGGTACGGTAGGTATTTCCTTGTCCCTGGAGGGCTTACAATCAAAGTTTGTACCTACGGCAGTATATGGTTAAGTGACTTGTCCAAGATGGGAAGGAGCGGCAGTTGGATTTGAACCCTGGCTTCCCTGGTTCTCAGCCTGCCGTTCTAACCATTAGGTACAGCTAATACAGATAATATATATCCCGCATCTAGGAAAAAGGCCTTTCTTAAGGGACCAGAAAATGAACGTGCACTAAAATTGAAACCAGCGCGCATCTATTTTCAGCCTGAGACCTTAACGCCACTCACTGATCTAGCGGTAAGGGCTCATGCACTACACGCGCGGTGACCGGTCAGTGCATGACAACTGCTGATTAATGCTAGAAATGCTGCGTGTGTGGTAGGAATTAAAACAATAATTTGTCCAAGCATTATGGACGCATGCCAAATCTGAAATTGCTGCCAGGGGTAGTCTCATTTTCACGCACACTGCGCATGCGTAGAGCCTACCGCTCCTTTGTAAGAGGGCTCCTGAGTGTGCAAAATCCATAGTGTGGACTGCAAAGGGGCATGGACCTGGTGGGGGGGCATGGGCGCAGGGCCGTGCCTAGGGTCTCTGGCGCCCCCTGCAGACCATCAGTTGGCGCCCCCCCCGGACCTGCCTGGCTCCAAGGCGCGTGGAAGAGCTGGGCGGTGCCAAAGAGCCGAGCGCTGCTCCCCCAAGCTGCCATCTGGGGCGCAATGGAGGAAATGGCTGGGTTTGGCCTGCAGAGGAGGCTCTGAGCATACTTCTCATTCAGCCTGAGCCTCCTCTGCTCCATCCCCGATTCCCCGGTGCTTTAAATTTACATCTCTCCACCTCCGACGTCTGCACAGAGTCAGTGAAAGCGCTGCCTGCCTGACGTCTCTCCACCAGCTTTCCCTTCGCTCGTTCGTTCCCTCTGTGTCCCGCCTTCTTCTGACGTCATTCCCTTGAGGGCGGGACACAGAAGGAACGAACGAGCGAAGGGAAGGCTGGTGGAGAGACGTCAGACAGGCAGCGCTTTCACTGACGCTGCGCAGACATTGGAGGCGGAGCGAGGTAAATTTAAAGCACTGGGGAATCGGGGATGGAGCGGAGTAAGGTATTTTTTAAAAATACAACTCGACGGCACGGCGCCCTTGAAGGCAGGTGCCCCCCTGAGGCGCTTACCATGCTTACCGTGTTGGCACGGCCCTGCATGGGCGGATCAGAGGCAAGCCTAGCACTTATGCACAGAGGCTATATCATGCTAGCAGCTATGCATCTAACAGCCTACAGTTAGGAGTAACATAGTAGCATAGTAAATGACAGCAGATAAAGACCTGTATGGTCCATCCAGTCTGCCCAATCAGTTTATTTTACTTGGTATGCGATACTTTATACATATATATCCAAGTTTGATTTGTCCTTGCCATTTTCAGGGCACAGACCGTAGAAGTCTGCCCAGCACTGTTCTTGTACAAAAAGTTCTGAAGCTAACGTCGAAGCCCCTTAAAATTTACACTCTAGCCCATCCATATCTATTCAGAGCACAAACCATAGACGTCAGCCCAGCACTGGTTTTGCTTCCCAATTACCGGTGTTGCTCCGCTAAGATTCTGTAGATCCATTCCTTCTAAACAGAATTAATTTGTGTTTATCCCACGCATGTTTGAAGTCCGTTACCGTTTTCATCTCCACCACCTCCCACGGGAGGGCATCCACCACCCTCTCTGTGAAAAAATACTTCCCAACATTACTCCTGAGTCTGCCCCCCTTCAACCTCAATTCATGTCCCTTAGTGTTTTGTGAAAAGTCACTTAAACAAGGAGGGAGATGACATGGAGGTGTATTTTCAAAGCATTTACACTTAGAAGTTCCATAGTACCCTATGGAATTTTGTAAGTCTAAGTGCTTTGAAAATGAGCTCCATAATCTCCATATTTTGAGTTAAATAAATATGTAGTTAACGGTGAACCAGTCAATATAGTGCATCTGGATTTTCAGAAGACATTTGATAAAGTTCCTCATTGTTCCCTCCAATTAAAAAGTCATGGGATAGGAGGCAATGTTTTATTGTACATTGGTAAATAGTTAAATGACAGCAAAATATAAACTAGAACTAAATGATTAGTTTTCCCCTGTGCAGAGAGATTAATAGTGGAGGAGTGGCCTAGTGGTTAGGGTGGTGGACTTTGGTCCTGAGGAACTGAGTTCAATTCCCACTTCAGGCACAGGCAGCTCCTTGTGACTCTGGGCAAGTCACTTAGCCCTCCATTGCCCCATGTAAGCCGCATTGAGCCTGCCATGAGTGGGAAAGCGCAGGGTACAGATGTAACAAAAATAAAATAGATACTATTGGAGATTCTACATGGAATGTTGCTATTCCACTAGCAACATTCCATGTAGAAGGCTGCACAGGCTTCTGCTTCTGTTTCTGTGAGTCTGATGTCCTGCACGTACGTGCAGGATGCGCGGCCACATTGGTGATCTGATGTTGCTAGTGGAATAGCAACATTCCATGTAGAATCTCAAATAGTAGCAACAGTGGAGGAGTGGCCTAGTGGTTAGGGTGGTGGCCTTTGGTCCTGAGGAACTGAGTTCGATTCCCACTTCAGGCACAGGCAGCTCCTTGTGACTCTGGGCAAGTCACTTAGCCCTCCATTGCCCCATGTAAGCTGCATTGAGCCTGCCATGAGTGGGAAAGTGTGGGGTACAAATGTAACAAAATAAAATAAATGTGTCTCAGGGATCTATACTGGGACCAGTGTTATTTAACTTATTCATTAGTTATCTAGAAAAGAGAGTAATGGGTAAATTGATCAAATTTTCCAATGACACAAACTTATTCAAAGTAGTTAAACCCAAGTAGGCTGTGAGGAACTACATAAGTACATAAGTATTACCATACTGGGAAGGACCAAAGGTCCATCAAGCCCAGCATCCTGTTTCCAACAGTGGCCAATCCAGGTCACAAATACCTGGCAAGATCCCAAAAAAGTACAAAACATTCTATACTGCTTATCCCAAAAATAGTGGATTTTCCCCAAGTCCATTTAATAATGGTCTATGGACTTTTCCTTTAGGAAGCCGTCCAAACATTTTAAAACTCCGCTAAGCTAACTGCCTTTACCGCATTCTCTGGCAACATATTCCAGAGTTTAATTACACGCTGAGTGAAGAAACAATTTCTCCAATTTGTTTTAAATTTACTACATTGTAGCTTCATTGCATGCCCCCTAGTCCTAGTATTTTGGAAAGCATAAACAGACGCTTCATATCTACCCGTTCAACTCCACTCATTATTTTATAGACTTCTACCATATCTCCTCTCAACCGCCTTTGCTCCAAGCTGAAAGCCCTAGCCGCTTTAGCCTTTCCTCATAGGGAAGTCATCCCATCCCCTTTATCATTTTCGTCACCCTTCTCTGTACCTTTTCTAATTCCACTGTATCTTTTTTGAGATGCGGCAACCAGAATTGAACACAATATTCGAGGTGCGGTCGCACCATGGAGAGATACAAAGGCATTATAACATCCTCATTTTTGTTTTCCATTCCTTTCTTAATAATACCTAACATTCTATTTGCTTTCTTAGCCGCAGCAGCACACTGAGCAGAAGGTTTCAACGTATCATCAATGAAGACACCTAGATCCCTTTCTTTGTCGGCGACTCCTAACGTGGAACCTTGCATGAGGTAGCTCTAATTTGGTTTCCTCTTTCCCACATGCATCACTTTGCACTTGCTTACATTAAACGTCATCTGCCATTTAGACGCCCAGTTTCCCAGTCTTGTAAGGTCCTCTTGTAATTTTTTTCACAATCCTCCCGCGATTTAATGACTTTGAATAACTTTGTAACATCAGCAAATTTAAATACCTCACTAGTTACTCCCATCTCTAGGTCATTTATAAATATGTTAAAAAGCAGCGGGTCCCAGCACAGACCCCTGGGGAACCCCACTAACTATCCTTCTCCATTGAGAATACTGCAGAAGAGCCTTGCCAGACTAGAGAACTGGAAGTCACTGTGGACAATATATAGAAATACTCAGCTCAGTGTGCCGTAGTGGTCAAAATTAAATGCAATGTTAGAAATTATTTAGAAAGGAATAGAATAAATTACAAAATCATAATGCTTATGTAACAATCTATGGTGTGGCCTTACCTTCGCTACTGTGGTGCAAGTCTGGTTACCCCATCTCAAAAAATGATATCGCAGATATAGGGGTCCTTTTACAAAGATGCACTGAAAAATGACTTGTGGTAGTGTAGGTGCGGGTTTTGGGCGCAAGCCAATCCATTTTATAGCGCGCCTGTAAAAAAATCCTCTTTTTTCTTGCCGAAAATGGACATGCGGCAAAATGAAAATGATTGCACATCCATTTTGGGTCTGAGACCTTACCGCCAGCCATTGACCTAGCAGTAAAGACTCACTCGGTAACCGGGCAGTAATGACCTACGAGTGCTAAATGCCACTTGGCGCAAGTCTGTTTTGTGCGCCCGAAATAAAAAATATTTTTCAGACGCAAGTATCAGACCAGGGGCATAGCCAGACCTCGGCGGGAAGGGGGCCAGAGCCCAAGGTGGGGGAGGGGGCACTGTTTAGCCACCACCGCCACCCGCCCGCCCCCTGCCCCGCAGCCACATCAGGTACCTTGTTTGCAGGAGGGGGTCCCCAATCCCCACCAGCCGGAGAGTCTTCTTGAGCGCCGGTCGACATCGGCGCCTTCATTTTGTGATCATCTGTTTCTGACGTCTTACGTCCTAAACGGGGCTACATGCACGGTGCAGGATGTAAGGCGTCAGAAACAGATGATCACACAATGAAGGCGTTGGAGTCGACGGCGCTGAAGAAGACTCTTCGGCTGGCAGGGATTGGGGACCCCCGCCAGCAAACAAGGTACCTGATGATGATGCGGGGGGGGGTGGTGGCGGGGGGGGGTCAAATGTAGAGGGGGCCAGGGCATAATCTGTGGGGGCCCATACCCCCGTGGCCCCACATAGCTATGCCCCTGTATCAGATGCACAAAAAATGAAATTACTGCAAGAGCCACGCGGTAACTCCATTTTGGTGCGAGTTGGGCGTGCATAGGCGCCTACACGGCTCAGTAAAAGGGCCCCATAGAAAACGTGTAGAAAAGGGCAACAAAAATGAGAACAAGTACGAATAGTTCCCATATGAAGAAAGGTAAACCAGGTCAGAGCTCTTACATAGTAACATAGTAAATGACGGCAGAAAAAGACCTGCATGGTCCATCCAGTCTGCCCAACAAGACAAACTCATATGTGCTACTTTTTGTGTATACCCTACTTTGATTTGTACCTGTCCTCTTCAGGGCACAGACCGTATAAGTCTGTCCAGCACTATCCCCGCCTCCCAACCACCAGCCCCGCCTCCCACCACTGGCTCTGGCTCAGACCGTATAAGTCTACCCAGCAACATCCCTGCCTCCCGTCACCGGCTCTGCCACCCAATCTCGGCTAAGCTCCTTAGGATCCATTCCTTCTGAATAGGATTCCTTTATGTTTATCCCAGTGTGTTTGAATTCTGTTACCGTTTTCATTTCCACCACCTCCCGCGGGAGGGCATTCCAAGCATCCACTTCAGCGTGGATTAGAGACGGTTGAGAGGAGGATATGCTAGAGGTTATAAAACTCTGAGTGGTATGCGACAGTTTAGTAGAGAAGGTTTACTTACTCTATCAGATAGTACTAAGACCAGGGGCACGCCATGAAACTCATGGAGAGAAGATTAAACAGCTTTAAGAAGACATTTGTTCAGGGAACAAACAGTGAAGAGGTAGAATTATTGCCAGAGGATGTGGTAAAAAGGCTAAGATAGTTTTGCTAGGTTTATAAAGTGTTTGGACAAGCTTCTAGATGACAGCTCCATTTGCAACTCGTATTAGCAAGGTAGACTTGGAGACCTCAGTTTCTGGGAATGAGTGAAAAGGAATGAATCTCCCCGTCAGCACCGGAGGCAGTATCTGGGGCTCAATGGACCACGGATATGACCCAACATGGCATTCTCCATGTTCTGATGGCATTAATTTCTTCTCCCAGTATTTTTATGCCAACGATAGTATTTATGCCTGCTTTGGAGAAAGCTTATACTTAGTTATGCTGCTACTTAAGTTTGAGGCTTTTTTCTCCATCTGATTTTTGGATTTAACTGAGGAGAGATTTCCGCGAGACATTAGTGAGTTTGGATAGTTTGACAACATAATTTTTTTTAGTGGTGCTATGCTATTGAAAATTCCCCATAAACCCATTGTAGAGCCCTCTCAGGAGCAAAAAATGAAGAGGTTATCAAGAACTAGACAAAACCATCACACGTAGGGAGAATCCACGTATTCCACAAGGAGATTGGATTGTCCGCTGTCGTGGACAGGATGCTGGGCTCGATGGACCCTTGGTCTTTTCCCAGTGTGGCATTACTTATGTACTTATGTAGAAGGAATGACTTCACAAAAATTAGTCCTACGTCATCTCACCAATGGTCTTATCTGGAACTGAAACCAATCACTAGAAATCACCAGGCAAAATCGCCAGAATTTTAACATTGCCTGACAACACTTCCTAATAAACAGAGATGTAAAAACAGATTAAAAAAAAAAAGTGACCATAATTGAATTTAAGTCATTGACTCTACATTTTAAAAATTGAATTTAGTGGCTTTCAGTTATGTGCTGAAACAATGGTGATTAACCTTTAAGATCACAAATAAATTAGCTTCTGAGGTTTTCAGCTTACTTGTTAAATGTCACATAGAAATAGTATAAATTGGTCTGAAATGTGTTTAGACTTTTCCTCACAACAAGAGCTCCCCAAGGTCTGGTTTGGCTGGCAGGGGTTCCGAAACCCCGCCAGAAGAAGCTTTCCTGCGGCAATGTTCGCCACCGTGCTGCTGCCTGCTTTCCCACCCCAACACACATGCTCATTTTAGTGAAATTGAGAATGCATGAAACTCGCGCACGCTCAATTTCACTAAAAATAAGAAAGGACATGGGGAGGGAAAAAGCAGGGCAGGCAACGTGGCAACAAATATCACCACAGGAAGGCTTTTCAGAGTTGCCAGTGAAGTAAATGAGTATTTTCTCTGTTTTCCATGCACTGCACTCGCCACCCACCTATAAGTGTTAGTGCAGTAGCGACCCATGCTTGTTTCAGCACTTTTTAAATATAGAGACACTACTGCCAGTGTACTTTCAATCGACACTGATGAATATATATTTTTTTTACCTTGGCTCTCCCTTCATTGCCACTGAATCAAGACACGTGCTTCTTGTCCAGGTGAAAATCTGTCTTATCTCTAATGTCCAGATTGGTTAGAAATTGTGGCTGTGTATCATAAGTAATATAAGTAATGCCACACTGGGAAAAGACCAAGGGTCCATCGAGCCCAGCATCCTGTCCACGACAGCGGCCAATCCAGGCCAAGGGCACCTGGCGAACTTCCCAAACGTACAAACATTCTATACATGTTATTCCTGGAATTCTGGATTTTCCCAAGTCCATTTAGTGTGGTTTATGGACTTGTCCTTTTGGAAACCATCTAACCCCTTTTTAAACTCTGCTAAGCTAACCACCTTCACCACGTTCTGGCAATGAATTCCAGAGTTTAATTATGCGTTGGGTGAAGAACAATTTTCTCTTATTTGTTTTAAATTTGCTACACTGTAGTTTCATCATGCTTGTGACATTGCATTAAAGAGTCCAGTGTCCTCTTGTCAAAACTGACCTTTCATTTTCAGATTTCCCAGGTTGCTCAGCGTAGTTTTTATAAGTTATGCATGATCTATTGGTTTCGTAATCTTTTCTGTCTCTGGTCTTCGGGTACTTGCACATTCTATGCCTATTATGCAGCTTGATTACTGCAATGCGCTCTATAAAGGTATCCGTCAAACCGAGATTAAATGGCTGCAAATGGTACAAAACATGGTAATTTGGTTATTGACTAATTCTGGGAAATATGACCATATTACCCCAGTGGCGTTCCTAGGTCGGCTGCCACCCGGGGCGGATCACCGCTGCTCACCTTTTGAGCTAGACCTGTTTTTATAACGAATACGGCACAAAAGGGTGCCCTAAATGACCAGATGACCACTGAAGGGAATCAGGGTGACCCTCCAATACCCACCCAGTGGTCACTGACTTCCTCCCACCCCCATAAATGTGAATACAAATATGATTTAGCAGTCTCTTTGACAGCCTCAGATGTTAGAGCCAGATCTATTAGAGCAGTTTGCAGGTCCCTGGAGTAGTGTAGTGGTCAGTGCAGTGCACCATGGCGTTAAGACTCTGGTCCCTATCTCCCTCTACCTGTCACATTTGTGGGGGAAACTGTGAGCCCTCCAAAACTCAACAGAAACCCACACATATAGGTGCCCCCTTCACCTATAAGGGCTATTGTAATGTAGTTGTGGGCAGGGGTTTTGGGTGGACAAGAGGAGAATGGTGAGATGTGAACCTGGGAGTATGTTTTTGAAATCCACTGCAGTGCCCCCTAGGGTGCCCCATTTATCACCTGGAATGTCTGGGAGACCAGTCTACTAAAAATGCTGGCCCCTCCTACATCCCAATGGCTTGATTTTCTCTGTTTTTCACTTAGACATTTTTTTTTTGGTCCGAAGCACAAAACCATGTTAGAAACAGTATTTTCAAAAACAAAAGATAAACATTTTCTTTTTTTAAAAATGACCTTCTTTCCCATTCCGATTTTGGACGTTTTTTGCAAAACATCTAAAGTCAGACTTAGACGTCGTATCGAAAATGCCCCTCCATGTGTCTTCATAAAATATTAGCATAAGTGGCAGAAATCTACAAAGGCATAAAAGCCTGGTCTATACCATTCCCACTTTCACTGCAAATAATTCTGCATATTTCAATTTAAAAATAGAAGTCGAACATGCTAAAAACATAAAAACAAAAACTGACATGGTGCCCATGATGGAATGAAGGCATGAATAGACTCTAGCCAAAGCAGAACAACAAACAAATTATGCTTCCTTATTGGGTTGTTACATTTCACTTTCTGTCTTCATGATAAAGGACCAGTGAAGATGAATAATGCATTAGATAATTTCTCAGGCTCATCTGAAACCCCGTTAATGTTCGAGCAGCCCAGAAGAACATACACTAAATCAGTTTAAAAAGAGGTCAGATCAAAGCTGGCTCTCTGTGGAGTTTTACACGGTCAGGGAGCACATTAAATCAGTTTGACACCACATCTTATCACCTGTACCAGTCAGGTTAGGGCTGGATTCCAGGGCTGCTGGCCATTTGTAACTGTTTATTTAAAACCCATGAAATTTTCCCCTTTGATTGTTTACTTCGGCCAGAACAGCAGCTTCCAAACATCCTGCGATTAGACAGGAGCAGCCAGCTGTGTTGCAGTGCTACAGTCTAAAAATACAAACTTTTTCTGGATGGAGGAGGGCTATCCTTTAGGAGAAGCATCACACTGTCCGCCAGGGTGATGCCTGTCCCTGGGACTTTTCTTTTTCTAGGATTACTCCTGGAAGTATTCAAGGGTTGCAATGTAGTAAAAGCAGTTAGCTTAGCAGGGTTTTAAAAAGGTTTGGATGGCTTCCTAAAGGAAAAGTCCATAGAGCATTATTAAAATGGGGAAAATCCACAGATTATTTCTAGAATAAGCAGCATAAAATGTACTGTTTTGGGATCTTGCCAGGTACTTGTGACCTGGATTGGCCACTGTTGGAAACAGGATGCTGGGCTAGGACCTTCAGTCTGTCCCAGTATGGCAACACTTATGTACTTATGGCTGTTCTGTAGACCTAAATGTACAAAACTTTTGTCAGTAGAGGAGATAGACGGGGGAATTCTATATATGGCCCGGAACATTAGGTGCTACTTCAGTGCCAAATTTTCGGCATGGAAAAGTGTCCTAACGGCTGCAAGACACCAAAACAGGGCAGAAAAGGCAGATCCACAGGAAAACACACTTACCTGTCCATTTATAGAATGGCACCTAGGTTAATGTTAAATGTTAATGTTTATTCCCCTCAACACCTTGGTATAGGTTTGGAGTGGATTACAATTTAAAATAAAACCGGTCTACATGGCCGGGAGCTCACAATATAGTCAATTAGCATAACATAATGAGAATATCAATAACTAATTAGAAAGCACACATTTTCTAAATAAATTTAATTCATTCATTCATTCAGCATTTATATACCGTTAGACCTAAGCGGTTTACAGCTACTAAGTCTGTCCCTAGTGGGCTCACAGTCTAAGTAGTACAATGTAATTTGTTTTTAAGAGCTTATGAAAGGCTAAGTAATGCGATTGAGATTTCACCAAGGTTGGAAAGGAATTCCAAATTTGAGAGGCCTGATAAAGAAGAAGCTTTGAGCATAGGCCCCTTTAGGAGGGGACAGACAGATTAAATTGTTTCAAGTATCATACTTAGGGGTCCTTTTACTAAGGTGCGCTGAAAAACGGCTTACGGTAGTGTAGGTTTTGGTGCGTGCGCCAATCCATTTTTTCAGCGCGCCCGTAAAAAAGGCCTTTTAACATTTTCGCCGAAACGGACGTGCAGCAAAATCAAAATTGCCGGGGGTCCATTTTGGGTCTGCGACCTTACCGCCAGCCATTGACTTAGCGGTAAAACCTCACACGGTAACCAGGCGGTAATGACCTACGCGTGCCAAATGCCAACTTGGCGGGCATCCGATACGTGCGGCAGAAAATAAAAATTATTTTCGGCCGTGCGGCAAAAATGAAATTACCGCAAGAGCCATGCAGTAGCCGTGTGGTAACTCCATTTTGGCAGACGCATACGCAGCTTAGTAAAAGCGCCCCTTAGAGTTCAGTATGTTAATCATGGAATACATATAGGTAGGAGCAATTCCCCACAATATGGACAAAACAGCTGAGCTTAAAAAGATTGTAGCTTCCATGCGCATAGGGAATTTCTATCAAATCTGCCTAAACCATAAATAAGGCAAATCGCAGTATTCTGGATGGTTCTAAGTTTTCTCAAAAGATATTTCGGACAACCAAGATATAATATTACAGTAATCAATCTTCAGAAGAATCAAAGCTTGTACTAACAACTGGAAAGGTTCCAGAGAGAAGTATTTACAAATGCGTCTTGGACTGCAGATCTGCAAACTGAGCATGACTATGGGGAGGGGCATGGGCAGGTCAGAGGCATTTCCTTAAAATGTGCAGTGTTATAGAATAGTGCAGATCTGCATCCAACTTGCATGCTGGGATTTACACCTGGTTTCAGTTGGTGTAACTCCTCGCACCCAAAGCTGATTGTGGATCCCAGTGCTAGACACTATTCTATAAAGAGTGTGTTTTATTTTTGGGTTTTGCTCACCCTTTTTCAGTAGTAGCTCAAGGTGAGTTACATTCAGGTACACTGGACATTTCTCTGTCCCAGGAGGGCTCACTAGGTTTGTACCTGAGGCAATGGAGGGTTAAGTGACTTGCCCAAGATCACAAGGGGCAGCAGTGGGATTTGAACTGGCCACCTCTAGACCAAATGACTAGTGCTCTAACCACTAGGCGATGAGGCCACTCCTCCACTCCATTATGTTATGTGTTGATCCTGGAATGCTCATTATAGAACAGAATTTTGAGTGACATTTACTGAATCAAGCCCATAGTCTGGACACTTCTTAGAACATGGAGCCACAAATCAGAACCCCCCCCCCCCCCAACAAACAGGATAAGTTCCTGCCTCCTTTTGAATTGTTTTGTATCCGTTATTGTATGATTTTGTTACTAGATGTTTATATGTTTTGTGTGTGCCACCTTGATTCCGCCAACGATAAGGCTACTAATAAATATTTTAAATTAATAAATTGGTGGGAATACCTTGTGACTCTGGGCAAGTCACTTAACCCTCCATTGCCCCATGTAAGCCGCATTGAGCCTGCCATGAGTGGGAAAGCACGGGGTATAAATGTAACAAAAAAAAAAATACGGAGTAAGGTGACACTGATTGAGAGGGAACATTTTATTGTTGGTATTATGCTATATTTATAATATATTTTGTGATTTGTTGAATTTTTCAATTGCATTTTTTATTTGAATTATACTGATTTGAATGTATATGTGTTTTATTACTATGCTGTAGGCCACTTTAGGTGATCCTTTTAGGTCAAAAAGGTGGATTATAACAGCAAAGACAGGAATCTGTGTGGTCCTAGATGCTTGGGTCTGATGAGCTAAGGGCCTTTTTTTAAAGTGCAGTATGTAGCGACTACATGAATTAGGGCTCCTTTTACTAAGTGGCAGTAAGCCCAACATGGGCTTACCGCTCGCTACACAGGAAGTACTGCTGGGCTACTGCAGCAGCCCAGTGGTATTCCCACCCCTAGCGCACCATCATTTCCGGTGCTACAAAAATTTTGCTATTTTTGTAGCGCCGGAGTGTACCCAGCGGTACTCGGGCAGTGCCACTTGCTGCCTGGTTACCACCACGTTAACGTGGGAGTCCTTACCACCACCACAATGGATGGCAGTAGGGCTCCCCCCTGAAATGGCCACATGGCAAGTGCTTTACTTGCCGCACGACCACTTCCTGCAGGAAGTCAAGACTTCCCTTTTACCAGCTGTGGTAAAAGGGGGCCTTGGTGCGCATGTAAAACATGCGCCGATGCCAGCGCCGGCCCCCTTTTGCAGCAGCTTGGTAAAAGGGGCCCTTTGTGTGCAGTAACGGTTAGTGCCTGGGCAGATGCTGGGAACGCCCCTACAGTTAATGCATAGGCTTTGCAGGTACTGCATGTTCAATTTTGTAACTAGCACGCAAATTATGTAAACCTATGCTGCGCTTTACTAAACAGGTCCCTATGGTTTTTCCTGTAGACATAAACCCCCGGATTCTAAAAACGTCACCCAAACTTGGGCGCAGATCCCAGAACAGTGCCCAAAATAATTAGCTAATGGGCTACGATGATTTAATTATTGGAGCTGACAAGCCCTTAATTGGCATTAATTATAATTTGGGCGCCAATCTGGCTGCATGTTATTCTGTAACAATAGGCACCTAAATTGAATTGCGCGCCACTCAAAAGGGGGCGTGGCCATAGAAGGAGCATGGGCAGATCAGGGATGTTCACAAAAGATTGTGCGCACTGTTACAGAATAGCGGGATCTGCGTTCAACTTGGTGCCAGGATTTACACCAGGTTTCAGCTGGAGTAAAGGCTTGCACCCGAAGTTGAGTGTGGAATTAGGGCACCGAATGCTGTTATATAATGATCTCTCGTCCTGGAGCACTCTTTACAGAATATCGTTGAATGCCCATTTTTATTAGTGCCTACTTTGGGTGCCATTTATAGAATTTTTCCACAAATTGAAAAAATCCTTAGGGCCAGTGGCATAGCTACATGGGGGCCTGGGCCCTCCCAAGTTTGCTCTGGGCCCTTGGTTTGGCTGGCGGGGGTCCCCAACTCCGCCAGCTGAAACCTTCATCCAGCGCTGGTCTCTGGCGCTGCCGCATTGCCTGCCCATTCACGGTCCGGAATGCGCATTCTCAATTTCATTAAAACAAGCGTGCCGGACGTGAGGGGAACAGACAGCAGGTCAGGCAATGTAGACCAGCGCTGGACGAAGGTTTCAGCTGGTGGGGGTTGGGGACCCCGCCAGCCAAGGTATGTTCGGCAGCGGTGCTTCAGCTGGTGATATGTACAGCAGCGGCAGTTAGTGGGGAGCGGCAAGCGACGGACCAAAATGTGCCCCCCCGCACTTTGGGCTCAGGCCCCTCCCACCTCGAGATCTGGCTACTCCCCTGCTTAGGACAGGGCCCAGTTTCTAACTGAAAGCCTAGAATACCCTGCCAGAGAAGGTTGCGGAGACAAAAACAGTGAAGAGTGGGATATACACAAAGAATACCTAAAAGAACAGGAGAGGAGATCATCTCTAACCACTTTACTGGGCACAATGGATGAGTCCATTTGGTCTTTATCTGCCATCCTCTGTTCTATTACTATGTGGCCTTAAACCTCCCTGTATGTTCTGGAAGGGATCACATTGTAATGATCAGCCATAGTAATCTGAGAAGCTCCGCCCACAGGTAAATACCCAGATGATGGACATATTCTAGAGATCAATCCTTCTCTAGAAAATAGAAAGCGATCCAAGTAGTCCTTTCGTAATTGAGTCATATCCTCAACAACTGGTGCCAGGTTGTTACAGCTCTTCCATTGGCTCCAATACTTGTGACAGATACAGAGGGTGCTGGCGAGGGAAGCCAGCTGGCTCCACGTTTGCAAGACGAGTCTTAGTTTAATCCTACTGCCTGCATGGACAGAGTCTCGCGTTCCTATGGAAATCAGTAGGGAGATCAGAGCTACAAGTTGATGGAGGCAGCAGAGTAAAACCAGTACCAGGATTCGGTCAGCCTGTACTGAAAACCCAAAGCTAGTTGGAAACGTTAGGAGGAACAGGGTGGGAGATGAAGTGACATAGAGGCCTTGCTAAAGCAAGGAAGCGTTAACCTGCCTTTGCAGTAAAACTCCATTAGCATGTGGTAAGTCACATGTTGACGGAGTTTTTGATTAGGAGGGCATTACTGGGTGGTGTATGGGCAGTGAATGGGAGTACGATGTTCCTTGCAGTTACCACATGCTGAACTAATGCGTCATTAATGCAGAGGAACTTCCACTCTAAATAGGAGGAGTTAAATGCCTCTACAGTAAAAAAAAAAAATGTGGGAACATTTCTTCTTGCTGCCACATTATCAGGGGCATAGCCAGACTCGGTGGGAGGGGGGTCAGAGCTGAGGAGGTGGGGGGCACATTTTAGCCCCCTGGTGCTGCTGACCATTGCCATTGCCGACCCCCCCATTGCCGACCCGCCGCCACCTTTCACGACCTCCCGCCCTCTCGACCCCCCTCCCGCCGCGAACCCTCCCCGCCGC
Organism: Microcaecilia unicolor; assembly: GCF_901765095.1. NCBI lineage: Eukaryota > Metazoa > Chordata > Amphibia > Gymnophiona > Siphonopidae > Microcaecilia > Microcaecilia unicolor. The sequence goes on along the minus strand of NC_044043.1, from coordinate 74,822,045 downwards.
CGCTACCTTTGCTTTGCTGGCGGGGGACCCCAATCCCCGCCAGCTGACGTCCTCTTCGTCCTGCAAAAAAGTCTTCGTTCTGGACGTCAGCATGCAACAGAACGAAGACTTTTTTGCACTGACTGCAGGACGAGAGGACGTCGGCTGGGGGGATTAGGGTCCCCCGCCAGCAAAAGCAAAGGTAGGCGGCAGCGGGGGAAGGTTCACGGGGGGGGGGGTCGAGAGGGTCATCGGGAGGCGGGTCCAGGATGAAATCTATGGGGGCCCAGGCCCCATCAGGCCCCACACAGCTACGCCACTGCATTAGTTTTGGCTTGCCACACATTAAAATCCTGCAACACAGCGTGTTAAGCCCAAAATGTAACACACTGTAGAAAAGTGCCCCATAGTAGATATAGAGCTTCAAGGAACCCAGTTCCAAGAGGGATATTTTGCCAACTTATCCTGATGCATTATGGGACCTGCAGCACTTATTTCATTGGGTAGAATAAAGGTCTACAAATTCCACATTGCCTTGGGATGTAAGTTTAAACCCGAGATCAGCCAGAACAGAGTGGAGGAGTGGCCTAGTTAGGGTTGTGGACTTTGGTCCTGGGGAGGAATTGAGTTCGATTCCCACTTGTCACTTAACCCTCCTTGCCCCATGTAAGCCGCATTGAGCCTGCCATGAGTGGGAAAGCACAGGGTACAAATGTAACAAAAATGAAATAGATACTATTGGAGATTCTACACGGAATGTTGCTATTCATGTAGAAGCCTGCCCTTGCAGATCAGCAATGTGGCCGCGCAGGCTTCTGTTTCTGTGAGTTGACGTCCTGCACTTCCCCCCCCCCCCCCCACCCCCCCCCCCCCCCCCCCCCCCCCCCCCCCCCCCCCCCCCCCCCCCCCCCCCCCCCCCCCCCCCCCCCCCCCCCCCCCCCCCCCCCCCCCCCCCCCCCCCCCCCCCCCCCCCCCCCCCCCCCCCCCCCCCCCCCCCCCCCCCCCCCCCCCCCCCCCCCCCCCCCCCCCCCCCCCCACCCCCCCCCCCCCCCCCCCCCCCCCCCCCCGTATGTGCAGGACGTCAGACTCACAGAAACAGAAAGCCTGCACAGCCTCATTGCTGATCTGCAAGGCAGGCTTCTACATGGAATGCTGCTAGTGGAGGAGTAGCCTAGTGGTTAGTGCTCTAGTGGTTAGTGCAATGGACTTGATCCTGGGGAACTGAGTTCAATGCCCACTGTAGCTCCCTTGTGACTCTGGACAAGTCACTTAAACCCTCCATTGTCCCTGGTACAAATAAGTACCTGATATATGTAAACCACTTTGAATGTAGTTGCAAAACCTCAGAAAGGCAATATATCAAGTCCCATTTCCCTTCCCTTCGCCTCCTTCGCCCCTCATCCATTCCCATTCCTTACAGGCACTCCTCACACTCCCTCCTCTTTCATCACCCCAAACCTGTTCTAGGAGATAATTCTCCCTTCATTTCTGCCACACACCCAGCCAAATTTCCCTCTTTGCCGAGTACAATGTCTATTCGGCCACCTCATGCATACTGGCTTTCCCAATATGCCACCAGTGGGGCTTCTTAAGTTACTTGCCTTATAGAGGGTAAATTTACAACAGAGAAGTCCAAAAAGTTGCCTATTTTAAGCTTATATTATAAAGGCAACCTAGGTCACGTCTTTTTATTAAATAGGTTCCCAGAACCAAGCCCAGGAGTGGATGTTTTATGCATGTACTTTCCAAGTGTATGGGCATATCTTATAAAACTTTGCCCTTGCTTCACCCAAACTATACCCCGGGAAGTCCTAAGTGTTCTGTGCATGTAAGTATCATGTCTTGTTACCGGGCACACTTCTATATATGCAGATTGTGGGGGCAAGTCGATACAAGACTTCCATAATGCTGAGCTCATCTGCGCAATTAATAAGCATTGTAAAACCATCATTTTCTATGAGGCACTCGTTCCAAAACTTGGCTTCCACTCAAGGACATGGAGAAAGTTTGAAAGGCTTCATCTCCAGCCAGTTAAGACCCTGCAAATAAAACTAAATGTATTTAGCCTCCTCGGCAGCACTGACGAGAGCAGAAAAGTAATTATATTTTCTGCAGTGCATCACTATCGCTGGGCAGGGCATCGATCCATATTAGAGGAATGCAGAGTGCATGCAGAGCACTGGCACAACATTGCACCAGGGGCAGGATTAGGGAATTATCCTCTATTCTAACAAAACAGTTTTAAATCAGATTTGGTATTCAAAGACATCCGCCAGCCCTTCTCTGTTTTCTTAATTTTTTTGTAATCACCACCTAAGGAATTGCCCTTCAAAACACCTCTAGATGCAGAAGCCTGACCTTCCTTCACGATGGCACCAATTCTCAGGCAGTGGTCTGGGTGGACAAAATCCAAAAATCAGATCTGGAATTTGTGCGTCATAATTTTCCTTGTTCCTACTGCCAATGCGTATCCTGTGGTACAGAGGCCAATCAATAGAATCCAAGTGTTCGGAGTACAACAGAAATAGATTTTTCAACAGCAAAGACCTTTGGTGACATTTACCCATGGGGGTTGCATTGATTTCTTTAGGTTTTGCATGTTTTTTTTTGCTGACGTGTAATACGGTATACACTGCGCAACTGATGCTCTATCTGGATAACTAATTCTACCTTACCTTCATTGCTCTAGAGTGGGCGAAATGGTTAGTACAGCAGGCTTTGATCCTGGCAACCTGGGTTCGATTCCCACAGCAGCTGCTTGTGACATTGGGCAAATTGCTTATCCCTCCATTGCCCCAGGTACCAAAACTTAGATTGTGATCCATCTAGGGACTGAGAAAGTACCTGCATATAATGTGTACAGCACTGACTACATCTAGTAGCCCTACAGAAATGATAGGTCTAATTGTGTTCAGACATTTACCATTACCTACAGTGGTGGAAATAAGTATTTGATACCCTTGCTGATTTGTAAGTTTGCCCACTGACAAGACATGAGCAGCCCATAATTGAAGGGTAGGTTATTAGTAACAGTGAGAGATAGCACATCACAAATTAAATCCGGAAACATCATTGTGGAAAGTAGATGAATTTATTTGCATTCTGCAGATGGAAATAGTATTTAATCCCTCTGGCAAACAAGACCTAATACTTGGTGGCAAAACCCTTGTTGGCAAGCACAGCGGTCAGACGTCTTCTGTAGTTGATGATGAGGTTGGCACACGGTCAGGAGGAATTTTGGTCCACTCCTCTTTGCAGATCATCTCTAAATCATTAAGAGTTCTGGGCTGTCGCTTGGCAACTCGCAGCTTCAGCTCCCTCCATAAGTTTTCAATGGGATTACAGGTCTGGTGACTGGCTAGGCCACTCCATGACCCTAATGTGCTTCTTCCTGAGCCACTCCTTTGTTGCCTTGGCTGTATGTTTTGGGTCATTGTCCGTGCTGGAAGACCCAGCCACGACCCCATTTTTAAGGCCCTGGCGGAGGAAGGAGTTGTCACTCAGAATTGTACGGTACATGGCCCCATCCATTCTCCCATTGATGCGGTGAAGTAGTCCTGTGCCCTAGCAGAGAAACACCCCCAAAACATAACATTTCCACCTCCATGCTTGACAGTGGGGACGGTGTTCTTTGGGTCATAGGCAGCATTTCTCTTCCTCCAAACACGGCGAGTTGAGTTCATGCCAAAGAGCTCAATTTTTGTCTCATCTGACCACAGCACCTTCTCCCCAATCACTCTCGGCATCATCCAGGTGTTCACTGGCAAACTTCAGACGGGCCGTCACATGTGCCTTCCGGAGCAGGGGGACCTTGCGGGCACTGCAGGATTGCAATCCGTTATGTCGTAATGTGTTACCAATGGTTTTCGTGGTGACAGTGGTCCCAGCTGCCTTGAGATCATTGACAAGTTCCCCCCTTGTAGTTGTAGGCTGATTTCTAACCTTCCTCATGATCAAGGATACCCCACGAGGTGAGATTTTGCGTGGAGCCCCAGATCTTTGTCGATTGACAGTCATTTTGTACTTCTTCCATTTTCTTACTATGGCACCAACAGTTGTCTCCTTCTCGCCCAGCGTCTTACTGTGGTTTTGTAGCCCATTCCAGCCTTGTGCAGGTGTATGATCTTGTCCCTGACATCCTTAGACAGCTCCTTGCTCTTGGCCATTTGTAGAAGGTTAGAGTCTGACTGATTCACTGAGTCTGTGGACAGGTGTCTTTCATACAGGTGACCATTGCCGACAGCTGTCTGTCATGCAGGTAACGAGTTGATTTGGAGCATCTACCTGGTCTGTAGGGCCAGAATCTCTTACTGGTTGGTGGGGGATCAAATACTTATTTCCCTCTGCAGAATGCAAATAAATTCATATACTTTCCACAATGTGATTTTCCGGATTAATTTGTGATGTGCTATCTCTCACTATTACCAATAACCTACCCTTCAATTATGGGCTGCTCATGTCTTTGTCAGTGGGCAAACTTACAAAATCAGCAAGGGATCAAATACTTATTTCCACCACTGTATGGCTGTACACAGTGGATTCAGCCGAAAATTTGTCAGTAGATGATGACGGCAGAAAAAGACCTGCCAGTCCATCCAGTCTGCACAACAAGGTAAACTCATATGTGCTACTTTATATGTATACCTGACCTTGATTTGTATCTGCCATTTTCAGGCACAGATCGTAGAAGTCTGCCCAGCACTAGCCCCCGCCTCCCACAATGCCTTGGCCTAAACACCTACATCCAAACCCACCCCCAATAAGATGTACTTCAGAATATCCAGTGCGTTTTTTCTAGCAAAAAAGGTGCCGGGTATACTATTTACAATGTCAACACAATACGTAATAGTAGATGACGGCAGAAAAAGACCTGCATGGTCCATCCAGTCTGCCCAATAAGATAAACTCATATGTGTATACCTTACCTTGATTTGTATCTGTCAATTTCAGGGCACAGACCGTATAAGTCTGCCCAGCACTATCCCCGCCTCCCAACCACCGGCTCTGGGACAGACCGTATAAGTCTGCCCAGCAATATCCTCGCCTCCCAACCACCAGCCCCGCCTCCCACCACCGGGCTCTGCCACCTAATCTCAGCTAAGCTAAGCATGTAGAGGACTCTTTTCAGGAAGCACTTGAGTTCGCCAAATCACTGTTTCATATCAGCACACTCACTACTACCACATGTTACTGTTTCTGCTTTCTTCAGATAGAACAGCTTGGCGTATTGCTCTTGGCTGTGGCATAAATTCCACCAGAGCAGCCAGAAGAATGGCACCCACTTGAAGCTGTTCTTGATATTCTGAGGCTGGACCCCCTTCCCCCCAACACGTATATTTGGAGGACCCTTCAAAATTATTACTTGAGGGTCTGTAATTTGAAAACACACATAAAAAAAAAGTTCCTCTAAGAGAGTCAAGGCTTTCCCACAAGGCAAAGATTTAAAGGTTTATTAAGTATCCAGTGCACAAAGCAACAATACTCATATATTAAAAAAAATTTGCTCTGTTTTAGCAGATAAAGATGAGAACTCAACAGAGGTAGTACCACTGCTGAATACGCTTCTGCGCTAGTACTGATTTTCTCCTGCTTATGCTGTTGTGTTAAATACCCTCAGATTTTGTTGACTCCTGATGCAGGTATTTCTTCTGACAACACAGCACCATATCAAAATTTCTTATTCATTTACATTTATGCAGCGATCCTGTCACTGCAAATCGACCTTTTGGTCTTTTGCCTGAAGATGAGAACCTGTGTAAAATGGGGGCAGTGGGTGATGGGAATTTGTACTTTGCCACTAAACCCCATGGGGGGGACCTGAGGATATAAGGACCATTTCCAAAACCTCTTGCAAGAGGAAAAATCATTGTCTCGGTGGAAATTAATGACATTAAGGGCTTGATTTACCACAGCTTTCTCTGTCTATTGATAAAAAGCTCAGTGATTTGGACTCTGAGGGGATATTTAACTAAGGTGTGCTAGCGTTTTTAGCTCGTGCTAAAAATCAGCTGACGAGAAACATAAGCACATAAGCACCGCCATACTAGGAAAAGTCCAATGGTCCATCAAGCCCAGCATCCTGTCTCTGACAGCGGCCAATCCAGGCTTCAAAAACCTGGCAAAACCAAAAAAAAAAAACCCCAAATTTAATAATGTTCACTGGACTTTTCCCTCAGGAATCTGTCCAAATCCCCCTTAAACTCCGTAAGGCCAGCTGCTGTCACTACATTCTCCAGCAATGAGTTCCAGAGTCTAACTACAGGCTAAATAAAGAACAACTTTCTCCTGTTTGTTTTAAATCTACCATATTCTAGCTTCATCTTGTGTCCCCTGGTTTTGTTGTTGTTTGAAAGTGTAAACAAACGCTTCACATCTGTCCGCTCTATTCCGCTCATTATCTTGTAGACTTCTATCATATCACCCCTCAGCCGCCTTTTCTCCAAGCTGAAGAGCCCTAACCTTCTCAGCCTTTCCTCATAGGGAAGCTGTTTCATCCCTTTTATCATTTTCGTCGCCCTTCTCTGCACCTTCTCCAATTCCTTTAGATCTTTTTTTAGATGCAACGACCAGGACTTGGACACAATATTTGAGGTGGGGGTTGCACCATGGAGCGATACAACGGCATTATAACATTATAACGCCACTGCGTCTCAGCGTTTAGCGCCAGCTGATTTTTTAGTATGAGCTAAAAATGCTAGCACGCCTTAATAAAAGACCCCTCCTGAGTTAGAAATCTGAGTAACGCTGGACCTGACCAACGTATGGCTTGTCTTACATATGAAGACTGCACAATTAGTTTCCTTTCTCCAGCTACTGTTAACATCTTTCTTGCACATATCTCGGGTTATTAGCAAATGCAGGCTTATCATACATTTCACAGTATCCAGGGCCAAGTCACATAAAGGTGATAGCAAAAAGCAGCTACACACTAAGTATAAGAATAAAAGCTGACAGCCACACAAGCTCAAACAGCCATTAATGCATCCTTTTATCTGAAGGGCAGTTTTTCAGACAGCCCATTTACCCCCAATACACAGCCATTTAGCAAGGTAAATGGCTTTTAGAACTTGTTCTTATTGGACCTAGATTCTATAAATGCCACTGAAAAATTGGCACTGAAAGAATTTGTGTCCTTTACAAAATAGCGCTAAACTCACGGACTCTATATAAACGCACTTAGAGATCACGTGCCGATTCTATAACAATGCACGCAATTTAACAAGCTTTACAAGCTAATGAGTGCTGATCGCCAGCACTTAACAAGTAATAATGAGCACTAATTGGCACCAATTGGAATTTAGGCGCACAAGTCCCTAAGCGTAATGCTGTGACACGTGTGCACTGAACTTCTAACGCACCAAAGGCAAAAAGGGGCGTGGTTATGGGCATTTTCGTGGGTGTTCTAAAATTTACGCACCTAGTTATAGAATGTGGCCCAGTGTGCCTAAATCTACGCACTGGGAATTATGCCAGATTTTCGTTGGTGTAAATGGATGGTGCATAGATTTAGGCGCTAAAATATCAACTTAAGCACATTCTATAGGTGCCTAAATCTAGGCACCGATGATAGAATACGCTTAAATCAATGCTGATTTTTTAGGTGCCTTATATACCCTGTTTCCCAGAAAGTGAGACATCCCCCCGAAAATTAAGACATAGTAGAGGTTTTCCTGAATTGTAGAGTAAGGCCTCCCCTGAAAGTAAGACCTAGCAAATTTTGTTTGAAAGCAGGGCTGCCGAGAGCCGGACAAGGGCCCCCCCCCCCCCACCCCCCCCCCCCCCCCTGAGGTCGCCGGGCCCCCCCCCCCCACCCCTCCGTCGCTCCCGGAACTAACCTTAAATGCCTCCTTCACCCTTGCAGCAAGCACGCAGCAGGGGCCAGACCTTCTCCTTCCTTCCGTGCCCCGCCCTCACGGACGTTACATCAGGCTAGGGCAGGACACGGAATGAAGGAGTTGCCTGCCCTGCTGCTGCTTGCTGCGGAAGGTGAAAGGAGGCATTTAAGGTAGTTCCGGGAGCGACGGAGGGCGGGCGGCCAACCCCGATCCAACCCGGTTTCCCCGAAAACTAAGACAGCCCCTGAAAATAAGACCTAGTGCATTTTTGGGGGCACAAAATTAATATAAGCAGTGTCTTATTTCGGGGAAACACGGTAGCATCTCCCCCTAAGCGCATAAACAGCACCAAACTTTAGGCACCGACAATAATGCCAGCTGAAAGCGGGTGTAAATGCTGGAGCCTAAGTTAGGTGTACATCAAGTCTGTTCTGTAGCAGTGTGCATAAGTTCTGGGAATGCCCTCTGAAATGCCCTGTCCACGTCTCGTTCAAATTGCACACTAAATTGCACATCGTTATAGAATAGGATGAGCAGTAAATCCCAATTAAGGCTAATTAGCAGGTTGTTAGTAGCCAAGTATTGGTGCTGGTTGGCTCATTACTCAATTAAGTTTATTTATTTATTTATTTATTTATTTATTACATTTGTAACCCGCGCTTTCCCACACATGGCAGGCTCAATGCGGCTTACATAGTAACAGTATAAAGAATTACAAAGTCGTAAGAAGAATATACAGGTTGTGGTAAACACAAAATTAATGGGGTTTACCGGATAAGTAAGTTGAACATAGGAGTGAATTGGGTTCAGAAGGAAATGAGCGTTGGGAGGTAGGTGTAGGAAGATGGAGAGGAATAGATATGGGATAGCAAAAAGGATAATGGGAAACATGGTCAATGTATAACTATCATCAATAAGAATCATGTGGGCAAGTTTTGGTTAGGTTGAATCATTAGGGTAGGCTATCTTGAAGAGATGGGTCTTCAGTGCTTTTCTGAAGGGCATAAGGCGTTAATGGTACGGATAGGTCTGGTAGAGCATTCCAAAGCTGGCTACCTAAAAAGGAAAAAAATTGGATGCACAAATTGGCAATGCACACTGATTTGCACATACAACTGTGGTCACCATATATAGAATTCCGGGGATTATGTGTAAGGGGTATCTGTGTGAGTGTGAGTGTGTGTATGTGTATATTTATATACAAGGGTTATTTGAGAAGTAATGCCTTCACCTCCATAATTCCTCAACAGGATGGCAGCAATGATGCACTACACATTTTCACTTGTTCTTTGAAGTGTCTTCCTTCATCTCAGTTGGCGAGAAGTGTCTGTGTGAAGAGGCTGTTTTGCTATGCTTGTGAAATGAAAGCATGCAGTGAACACTTGGAAGTGCAATTTAAGTAATGTGCTGTGATAGAATTTCTGACTGTTGAAAGAGTTCCTTCAATTGTTGTTCACTCCGTATGCAGGTTGCTTATTTGATGATTGTGTTGATGTGAGCAGTGTCATAGTCACGGATGACCTTGGGGGCCTGGGCTCCCTCTATTTGGGTTTGGGCCCTCAAAGTCCGTTGGTTTGGCTGGTGGGGGGTCCCCAAGCACTGCCAGCAGAAGCTTTCCTGTGGCGATACTTGCCTCCATGCTGCCTGCCCCTGCTTCCCCCTCCCTTGCTCGCATTCTGGTTTTAATGAAACTGAGCATGGACAAGCTTCACGAATGCTCAATTTCATTAAAACGAGCATGTATGCCAGGGTGGGAAAGTAGGGGGCAGTGTGGCGCCGAGTATCGCCACAAGAAGGCTTCTGCTGGGGGAGGGGGTTGGAGACCCCATCATCCCAGGTATGTAGGGTTGTGGCAGTGGCAGGGCGGCAGGGCAAATGTGCTTCCCTCAACTTTGGGCTTAGCCCCCCCCCCCCCCCCCCCAAATCAAGGTCTGGCTACGCCTCTGGATGTGAGTTTTGTGCATAGCTGGGCCAAAAATATGTAGAGATGGTGGACTAGAAAGGGCTGATTTGTGTGATCAAAAAGGTTATCAATAGAAATCAAACAAAATAAAACATGGAAAAGAAAATAAGATGATACCTTTTTTATTGGACATAACTTAATACATTTCTTGATTAGATTTCGAAGGTTGCCCTTCTTCGTCAGATCGGAAATAAGCAAATGTGCTAGCTGACAGTGTATATAAGTGAAAACATTCAAGCATTACTATGACAGTCTGACATGGTGGGAGGATTGGGGTGGGTCGGAGGTATGCATGGGGACATCAAAGCATATCATTGATATTCTAACAGGATGGGTGTGGATAGGTGAGGGGTGGGGTGATCAACAGAGACATACAGCTTTATGGTTTATAATGGGCTAGGAACCCCAGGTCCTTGTTAAGTCCTTTCTGTTGGGTGTTAAAATATTCAATCATTCTGACTTCAAAGGTCTTACGTTCTTGTATGGTTTTAAAGTTACCTTTCAGTATTCTCACTGTGAAATCACTGGTACAGTGTCCTGGTTCTGTGAAGTGCTGTCCCACAGGGGTGGGGGCCCTACTGGCTGTATTGTTCATGTGATGTCTATGTAAATTAAATCTTGTCTTAAGCATCTGGCCTGTTTCTCCAATATAGCATCCTTCGTTACATTTTCCATTATAAACCATAAAGCTGTATGTCTCTGTTGATCACCCCACCCCTCACCTATCCACACCCATCCTGTTAGAATATCAATGATATGCTTTGATGTCCCCATGCATACCTCCGACCCACCCCCATCCTCCCACCCTGTCAGACTGTCATAGTAATGCTTGAATGTTTTCACTTATATACACTGTCAGCTAGCACATTTGCTTATTTCCGATCTAACGAAGAAGGGCAACCTTCGAAAGCTAATCAAGAAATGTATTAAGTTATGTCCAATAAAAAAGGTATCATCTTATTTTCTTTTCCATGTTTTATTTTGTTTGATTTCTATTGATAACCTTAAGAGTGGACTAACATGGCTACCACACTCCTCTACTTGTGATCAAAAATGAAGTGGAGAACCCATGACAGCAACAGACGAATCTCACACAAGAAAGGTTGACAAACTCATAAAGGTCAATTAGAGAATCACTCAAACTCTCAAAGAATTATATTGCAAACTTGAAAACTTTGAAAGAATAAGAAGAGTTTGGAAGCACAAGAACAAAATTTTGTTGCAACATGAAAACGTTAGGCCTCACACAGCATGAAACACCACAGAAGCAATTGCAAGAAGGGTCTCACAATCTTACCCCATATACCATACAGCACAAACTTAGCACCATGCAAGTTTCATCTTTTTCCAAAATTGAAGGAATACCATGGGGGGCATCTGTGCAACTCGAATGCAGATGTGGAAAGGACTGTGAGCAACTGGTTGAAGAGACAGGATGTGCAGTTCTTTCACCATAGCTTTCAAAAACTTGGGCATCATTTGCAGCAGGGTTCTCAACCCAGTCCACAGAACACACTTGGCCAGTCTGGTTTTCCTGATATCCCCGATGAATATGCACGAGCTAGATTTAAGTGCACTGCCTTCATTATAAGCAAATCTCGTTCATATTGTGAAAACCACCCTGCTGCATAGGTGTGCCCCCGAGGACTGGGTTGCGAACCCCTGATCTGCAGAAATGTGTGGTGAATGGTGACGATATGTGGAAAAGTAAATACATGTAACAAAAGAGCAAGTTCCAAGTACTATTTTCATTTTTTATTCATTGCGATATCTTCATTTAAACAAAAGTTATAGAGGTGGAGGCATTACTTTTCATTTAACCCTCCTATTCTGTGTTTTTATAAGATTATTCTGGGGAAAGGAAATGTTGGGGCGATCAAGATTGTTGAATTTAATTATCAGGATGTGAAGGGAAGGGGAGCCTCGGAGCTTGATGACACTTAAAGAGTTTCTAATGTCCTTACACTAAAACCGACTGGGTTGGGGGGGATGGGGCTAAGGGGGAAGACATTCTTCTCTCTAACCCCCACTGCACTCCTACTGCTCTTTTTCATCCCCCTCTCCCCTGCTCACCTCTCTCCTCCCTATCATCCAATCAGGCCAGTATTTTTTAGTGCTGGGGAAGCATGTGCAGATGACTGAACTACCGCAGTGCACCTGAGAGCGTCCCTCAGTAGTGCATTTTGGCGGACAGGAAGCAGGTGGTAGTACAGTAGTAAAAGGGCCCTTTAGTTTGCACAGGAAGCTAGAACTCAGTCCATTCAGCTCTAAACAGCACTGGCCAAAGTTCTCGAAAAGTCCATATTTCATATTTCCCATAGGGAAGACTAGAAATACAGGGGTCCTTTTACTAAGACGCGCTGAAAAACGGCCTGCGCTAGTGTAGGCACGTGTTTTGAACGTGAGCGAGTCCATTTTTCAGCACGCCTGTAAAAAAAGGCCTCTTGGGGGGGGAGGGGCAGAAAATGGACGTGCAGCAAAATAAAAATTGGCTCACGTCCATTTTGGCTCTGAGACCTTACCCCCCAACCCACTGACTTAGCGGTAAGGTCTCACGCGTTAACCGGTTAGCGCAGTGCGTTAGAAAATAAAAAAACATCTTTCAATGTGCATACCGGATGCGCGTATAAAATGGAATTACCGCCCGGGCCACACGGTAGCCACTGACGCACACTGGACACGTGTAGGTGCCCTACACGGCTTAGAAAAAGGGCTCCTGAGTTAGTAGAATGTAATAACACATAATTTAACAAACAACAACAATAACAACGACAAAACCAGAGGCTCACCTGCCCTAGAAGACTATGGTCCACTTGTGGAACATTTACCCCCCTTCCCCTCAACTACATCATTACCACAGTCTCCTGGAGATGTGCATTTCCTCCCAGGAAAACCTTTCTTTTTTACCAAGTGAGCAGCTCCTTTATTTTTATACAACTTAATCTATTAAGAATCTAACTACGATCCAGAAAAAGACTGAAAGTGAGACTCCTCACCCCCACCCTACCATCACCAGCAGCGTGGACTTAATTTCACTCATAAATTAGATGAAACAAGAAACCATTCCAAGGTGGCAAGAAATTCATCCTGACAATATTTCACTGCATTAAATCAATGCTTCAGGGCACAATTAGAATAATTTCAATAAAACGAGCAGGTCTGACACTTATCAACACCATCACATCACACTGCTTTCCCTCCGCACTAGACCTCACCTAATAATAACTGTTCGATGGCATTAATCTTGATTTAATACTCACACCTTGCAAAGATGAACATGTAATAATTCTCAATGTACACAGTAATCCCCCACAATGTACCTGCTGGCCAACTGCTCACGGAATAGTTCAACTACCTGCAAATGAAGCTTCATTCTGTACGTGGCAAGAAACATCTTGGTATTTATAAAACTTTCACCGATCCCTGGGGCTCCAGTGATCTACTGGGAAAGAAGCTACCTCTGTGTTGTGATTTATTACCCAACATAAACTCACCACTGTGGCAAAATATAACCAGGGTAATGGTTTTTTCTTTCTCCTTTCAAGGGTATTATCAATTTAAAGGGTTCTCCCCCAGTCTCACTCCCTCTCTCTCATGAACCAGTCTCCTCCGTCCCTGCTCTGATTAAATCGCGATCCATTCTGCTAAACAGGACTTTTGACAACCATGGCAAAATAAGATGGTCACAAATCATGGATCTTTAAATTAAATGCTGTTGAGCCTAATGGAGGAGTGGCCTAGTGCTTAGGGTGGTGGACTTTGGTCCTGAGGAACTGAGTTCGATTCCCACTTCAGGCACAGGGAGCTCCTTGTACCCCAGGAACAAATAAGTACCTGTATATACTATGTAAACCCCACAGAAAGGCAGCATATCAAATCCCAGTTCCCTTTCCCTATTTCAGATTCTACATGGAATGTTGCTACTATTTGAGATTCTACATGGAATGTTAATGTTGCTATTCCACTAGCAACATTCCATGTAGAAGCCTGCCCTTGCAGCCGCACAGGCTTCTGTTTCTGTGAGTCTGACACCTACGTGCAGGACGTCAGACTAACAGAAGCCTGCGCGGTTGCAAGGGCAGGCTTCTACATGGAATGTTGCTAGTGGAGGAGTGGCCTAGTGGTTAGAGTGGTGGACTTTGGTCCTGGGGAACTGGGTTCGATTCTCACTGCAGGCACAGGCAGCTCCTTGTGACTCTGGGCAAGTCACTTAACCCTCCATTGCCCCAGCTACGAATAAGTACCTGTATATAATATGTAAGCCACCTTGAGCCTGCCATGAGTGGGAAAGCGTGGGGTGCAAATGTAACAAAAAAAAATTGAATGGCAATCTTTGATTTGAAGGGTCCTGCTATTGGCTGGGTGAGTCACATGATTATATCTTTAAATAGACGCCGCGGCCATGTTGGCGGTTGGAGTTTGAGCAGTGGATACTCGTTTTGAGACATAAAGGTAAAAGACCTGTAACTAATAGTTATAACTTTATAAAGAAATTATTCTCTAGCTCAAGGTCTGACCATTTTTGTTTTTTACAGGGACATACCTTGAAAAAGCTTTGCTGGCGAAACACGTGTCGGTGTGGAGTCCTATATCAGCTTCATAAGAATCTGCATAAGCTGATGCATAGCCCTACTTTCTCAGCTGACATGATTTTATAAAAGCTAAGTACAATAAGTTTATACCATATCTTTATGGATATTGAAGTTTACAGCTTTTGAAAAATTATAAAAACTATAAAAACTATATATATATATATAGAGAGAGAGAGAGAGAGAGAGATTTTCATAGCAAATACCATTTATGACCTATGAAGAGATGGGTATGAACCCCATCACCATATATAAAATGATGTCATGGTGACTTTCTAGTGTTGTCGGGTCTACCTCTGAGTTCTGAAGAAAAAGATTATACAGTAATCACCAACTGAGTTGTGTATCTTTCACAAATCAAGCATTAGCATAGATTTAGTCATGCTTTTCAACTTTAGTTGGTGAAGCTCAAGTCACTGATGAACTTCATAACACTGTAAATACCAGGGCCGTGGTTGGACCTCACACCAAGTTTGAGGCTGACTGGGCCACTTACTTAGAAAATTCCCTTTGTGGCAGTAATTTCTTAACAGGGTGCCTAAGCCATTTTTAAAAACTAAAGGCAACGTGAATGCCAATATGCCTTTATCAAATAAGCTCTCAAAGCGACATCTGCTACAAGGCAGAAATAAATGTGTTTGCGTATCTCATACATGGGGTAGAGGAGTAGCCCAATGGTTAGAGCAGCAAGCTAGGAACAAGAAGGTCCAGACTCAAATCCCAAGGTGGCTCCTTCTGACCTTAACTTTCCATTGCTTTGGGATGGCTGGGGATAGTACTGGCAACTTCACCCCACTTAAGGTCTTCTATGGAAACCATCACACCTGTGGCAGCTCCCATCAGTGATTCACAGCATGACACTTGTGTGCAGGACACCACCATCACCACTTTATGCATGTACCTACTTTCTATCTCTGCCCCATCTGCATCCAAACGATGGCCTCAGGAATGCGTCAACATAGGCATTATCTTTCAGTGTACCTACTTCTCACCAACCCCATGCAATGTTATAATATAGCCAATTTCTGTATATAAAAGACTGGAAATGCATTATAAAATGTGTATGTATTAGCTATGAAGTCACTTATAAAACTGAAAAGGTTAAAACAGTCAATACATAAAATGTCCCATGATGATTTGATATTATGGAGGTAATAACTTCAGCAACGATCCGGCTATTTCTACTCATCAGAGACTGGTTCTACATGAATTAACTTTATTGGAAGCTATGTTTAAACATGAATGAACGTGGCATAACTTATCATCTCAAAAGTCTGCCTTGAATGAGATTCAAAACGATCGACGGATCATGGTGTTAAAAGCTGACAAAAGGTGGGGCAACTATGGTCTAACAGGCAGACCTATATTTGACTGAAGCTCATCGACAACTGGGAGATCAACATACTTACTGCATTTTGGATGGGAATCCAACTTGTGACCTACAAGAATCTATCAAGATCATAGTGGGTAAAGTCTTTTTCAGCAATGTTATCATCATCAAGGAAATGGCATTATTGTACGCCTTGTCTCCCACTATTTTACAAATGTATTTTGTACCCAACGTGCATAAGGCCTTGTCTAGACACCTAGTTGTCCTATAGTTTCCCTTCGCAATACAGTGTTAGAATCTTTGAGTCATTTTGGTGACTAGTTTTTGAACCTCGAGTGAAATTTATAAAATCTTACATCCAGGATACCATTCACTTCTTGAAAACCATCCAGAATGTACAACTTAGCTCTAAATCAATATTTGTGACTCTAGACATTGTGTCTCTTTATACTATGATATCTCTAGAATGTGCTTTGCAAATTATTAAATTCAATCTGGACGCTCATACACCACCTCAGAGAACTCCAACTTCGTTCCTTATCGATCTAACAAAATTAGTAATTGAGAAGAATTATTTTTTCTTTCAATTGTAATTCTATTAACAACATAGGGGGTAGCAATGGGAGCATCATTAGCCCCATCGGTTGCCAATTTATTGGTGGCTATGATGTATTGTTTATCTAGGAAGGTGGACTTGAATTGTTAGATCAGTTTCATACATGGATAAATTCTCTGGACACTACTCTTCAGTTCACTATTACCTATCATAAATCTACTATTGCGTTTTTGGATTTATGCCTCTATAGAGAGGGTTCTAACATACAGACCACATTATATAGGAAAAGTGTAGCTAAGAACATGCTTCTGCACTTTGGAAGCTTCCATCCTTATAATTTGCATACGAATTTGCCAGTCAGTCAATTCCTATGGATTTGTAGGATATGTTCTTCTAATGCTGAGTTTGATAGTCATGCTAAAGCCCTATGTGATAGGTTGAGTGCTAGGGATTATTCTTCTGGCATAAAGAAAGCGTACCATAGCGGGAAGCTCTCTTACAATATAGGGGAGCCCGCATTCAAGATAAGTTAGTGACAGTGTTTCCCTATACTACTCATATATCTCTAGTGGTTTCCTTCATTTATAAATTTTGGGATGTGTTAAAATTCATCAGTGTTGCCAGAAAACCCCTTTAATTGACTATAAACAGGGACAACCATTGGTGAATATTTGTCCTATAAGAGATTAGACTACCCAATACAATCAGATAGGGTATGTGAACTTTCTAGGTCTGCTCCTATCTAGAAGCACGGGTTGATAAGACATCAGCATGATCACAACAGGGGCGTAGCCAGACAACAGAGTTTGGGTGGGCCTAGGCAAGAAGTGGGTACCAAGTGTTCTCTCCACCCCCCTCCCCCGCCACCACCACCAGCACCACCACCAAAAATATATCTCAGCTGGCAGGAAAATGCTTCTTTCCACCATGGCAGTCTACAGCAGGCATGCGCTGAAAACTGAGCATACACAGGTGCCGGTATCATGGAGAGTAGCATTTTCGTTACTATCAGAGGGAAGTCTTCAGCTGGCAGAGCTTGAGATTCCCACCAGCTACCGCTAAATGTGTGGTACTGTTGGGTGGGCCTGAGCTCTAAGTGGGCGGGGCCTGGCCCACCCAGGCCCACCTGTGGCTACGCTACTGGATCACAAAATTAGCTCATCTACTTATGTTAATCATAACTCAGTTGACAATTGATGTAATGTCAATTAATTCACAGCCCTGAAGGACTAAACACACTGCAGGAAACTTGAGACTGTTGCTTTTGCATAGCTTTGGCTAGAAGTCACTGGTTGTTGATCATCCACTAATGCAGATAAATGCACAAGACAAAAGGAGCCTCTTGTGACCTACAGAACAATTATTAAATGCTACATTATAAATAGAGAGTTTGACCCCTATAGAGATGCCAAGTTATCCAGGCTGGACATTTTAAGACAGTCCTAGATTTCTGACCAGCGTATTCTTGTGCATTATGAGACTTACAGCACTGATTTTAATGGGCAGAATAAGGCACTACAAATCCCACACTGCTTTGGGATATAAGTTCAAAACTACTTTGCATCTCTGCCTCCAGACTGGAACCAAGTACTATCCAGTTTGATTGATGCAGAATATATGCAAAACCAGAAACCATATTAAATCCAATACAATCAAAATCATGTACAAAAATATAAATAAATTATATAATTATTGTGTGCTCAGTTTTTTTGATGTATATACAGAGACTCAGGAATTGAGATGTAAATCACCTTGTATACATCATAGCACGCCCTGCCTCCTCCTAATAAAAAACTAAGTAAGGTCTTGCTTTTAAGTGGAATGGGGCGACTGGAATGGGGCGAAACCAGGCCTGGATCAGTCCACTTAGTTGACCTGGGGCAAAATGGTAATCACAGGTTGTCCCAAACTCAATTTAAACTAGAGAGTGAGAAAAAACTAATAGAAACTCATTCAAAGAATGTCCCTTTGTATTTTTTTTTGGGGGGGGGGGAATCACAGGTTGTCAGGCATTCCCAACCCTATCCTTGGAGCATGCCTAGTCCCATCATGCTTTCAGGATATCCACAATGAATATGCATGAGATATCTTTGCACCTACTGCCTCAATTGTATGCAAATCTAACCCTTGAATATTTATTGTGGATATCCTGAAAACTGATGGGACTAGACGAGCCTTGAGGACTGGGTTAGGAATGGCTGCACAGGTTGTACATGGACTGAGTTGTCATCACACAAGTGCCTTCATCTGGACCCTTTTCACTCCCAGTCCCCAAGGGCTACCAACAGGTCAAGCTTTTAGGATGTCCCTAATGAAAATGCATGATATATTTGCATACAACACAGGTAGCAAACATGCAAATCTCTTATTTATTAGAGATATCCTGAAAATGATTTGACCCCCCCCCCCCCCCCCCATTGGTGGCCCTTCAGGACTGTAAATGAAAGACCAAGGATCTAGGCAGTTCTGGACTTCCAAGAAGCATTACATAAACAGGAGAGAGGCTGCCAAATCAGAATCAAAGATTGTAATCTGAAACGTTGCCTGCAATGCAAGGAAGAGTTAGGCTAACAGTAATTACCAGTTGTGATAAGATCTCTTCCTTTGGGGTCCGAGTTTATTGAATAATATACAAGACAAAGACTACAGTCTTAGGGGAAAGTGTATAATCATCATTTACCGTGAAGTGCACATGTCCAAGACTCTTGTAGTTTTAAGCCATTAACAATTACGATAATCCTCTGAAGGATTCCAGGTTCACGAGCACTTAACCATACATCTATTTATACCAGCAAAGTGAAGTCAAACCATATATGTCATAACAGATGGTATTGCACCAGTAATGATCATTTTACACTGAAACATTCTTCCGGTGCTCCAAGATAGATTTTAAAGCTAAAAGCGCAAAATATCACCTATACCATGTTTAGAAGATGGTAAATAATCTTGTGGGGCATGTGACTACAAGATTATTGTTTTGTAAGTCAGGAGACACATCATTTCTCAATATTTTTGGAGCTGTTCCTTAAACTTGTGCTGCACAGTGCACTACATGTTTTCCGGGTAACTGCGTCCTTTTAAAGAGGGCTATCCTGACCCTTAAATTTTACCAGTGATTTCACATACAGACCCCTGACACAGGCACTTTGCCGAAACACAGTACTGTGTCGGGTTTTTGAAGAATAAAGACTTTGATATTTATAACTCTCATCTCCTCATCTTCTGTGGAAGAGCCCTGCAAACTTCACCACGCCTTCCGCCTAGTATGGAGTGTTGCCACGATCTGGGTTTCTGCCAGGTACTTGTAACCTGGCTTGGCCACTGTTTGGAAAACAGAATACTGGGCTAGATGGACCACTAGTCTGACCCAGTATGGCTTATGTTGCACATGAGGTCAGAGAGATTTGGCCCTTGTCTGCCGTCATGTTTCTACGTTTCTAATTATTAATTTTTTTCCCGGTTGATCTAAGCTGAAAAGGATACAGCCTCCCACATCTTCAAAAAGCTAATTTTGCAAAGAGTTTTGGTCTTGCTATCTCTTGCCTTAGAACTGTACTGATGCTTTAAGTTTTCGTCCTTGAGGATTTTTTTTTTCAGGCTATATTTTCATTGCTACGGATACCTTATTGCTGAACTTTTTTTTTTTTCTTGCTTTTCCATTTATTTTATCAGAGTAGTACTACAACATCTCAAACCTGATCATTTTCTTTCAGGGAATTTTTTTTATTGCTGCTAGCACTATATTGTGTAGTAGCCCACTTTTATAGCATATTGAATCTCCACTACTGCATTTTATCTTTTAGCCTTTGAATATGTCTTCTTGAATCTTTAATACTGTATTTTTGACTTTTAGCTTTGACTGTTATTCTAGGGAGCGTCTCTCTTGCTGCTAGCGCTTTATTGTGTGCTAAATATTTCTCTATGATTTGTCACATTTTCACTACAGTATTATTCATGTTATACTTATTGTGAGTATTGACTTACTTTCTGATGCCATTTAAACCACTTCATTTGTTTGTGATCTTAGAGACAGGCAGCTCTTATTCGCAATATTGTATACAGCGGAAAGTATATCATACTCTTTAAAGGCTCACAGTTTTCTTCCAGGTAAGTGTTACTGAAGTATTACCTTTTTTTCTCTGGAACTGATAATTTAATTTTACTTTCTTCCACATTTAGGGCCAGATTCTATATATGGCGCTTAAAAAAATCCACGTGGGAAACATTTCCACCTATGCATATTCTATAAGTGGTGCCTACATTTAGGCATGATATATAGTGATACCTCGGTTTTCGTCGATAATCCGTCTGAAAACAATCGGCGAAATCCGAAACCGAAGTAAACTGAGGCAATTATTTCACGAGAAACAACGCCACACTGAGCAGGAGAACGCGTGGGTTGCCCTTTGTTTTCGCAAAATTAGCAGCGAGTTCACGTGCACGCCAACGAAATCCGAGGCAACTGACAAAATCCGAGACAAATGTTTCGCAGAAAAAATCGACGAAAACTGAAGTCAATGAAAACCGAGACTGTATAGAATACGCTTAGTTGATACCCTAGTGCCTAAAACTATGCACTTCCATTTACACTAATGAAAATGTGGCGTAAATCCTAGCATGTAGATTTAAGCTCATAGGGCCATATTCTATAACCATGTGCATAAATTTTGGAATGCCCAAAAAATGCCTATTTCCCCTCCTATATCATATCCCCGCCCTTCTTCCTCAGATCAGAAATAAGCAAATGTGCTAGCTGACAGTGTATATAAGTGAAAACATTCAAGCATTACTATGACAGTCTGACAGGGTGGGAGGATGGGGGTGGGTAGGAGGTATGCATGGGGACATCAAAGCATATCATTGATATTCTAACAGGATGGGTGTGGATAGGTGAGGGGAGGGTAATCCTCCCACCCTGTCAGACTGTCATAGTAATGCTTGAATGTTTTCACTTATATACACTGTCAGCTAGCACATTTGCTTATTTCCGATCTGAGGAAGAAGGGCCACCTTCGAAAGCTAATCAAGAAATGTATTAAGTTATGTCCAATAAAAAAGGTATCATCTTAATTTCTTTTCCATGTTTTATTTTGTTTGATTTCTATTGATACCCTTTATACTAGAATCTACCACACAAGCCACTGACACTCCTAATAATAACTTCTTTTCATTTTTTGCAAATTTTTTTCGGGTGTTAAATCTTTCGTTAATAGGTTCTCTCTGTTTAGGTGGCGATTTTAGCTGTGTCTTAACATTTTTGGATAAATCTGAAAATAATGTCAAGACTAATCCAGCTAACAAGCTAATTTTGCATAATGCAAAGGATTTATCTCTCATAGACCTTTGGCATGTAATGCATGCAGGAGAGAGGGACTATTCATTTTTCTCTGCAGTCCATGATTCTTTCACTAGAGTCGACTATTGGTTCCAGGGACGTATCTGCGTGGGGCCACAGGGGCCTGGGCCCCCGCAGATTTCGCCCTGGACCCCCCTACTGCCGCCGTGGGTACCTTTACTGGCGGGGGACCCCAACCCCCACCAGCCGAGGTCCGCTTCCTCCTGCCGCTGCGAGGTTTTTTAAGTTCATCGGGATTCGTCCTCTGTCACTCTGTGCTGCTGTTCAAAGAAGCTGCTAGCTGAATGCAGTTTTTGGACTGAGTCTGACGTCGCTGCTGCATGTTGTACATGAGTCTGACGTCCTGCACGTACAACGTGCAGCAGCGACGTCAGACTCAGTCCGAAACTGCATTCAGCTAGCAGCTTCTTTGAACAGCAGCACAGAGTGACGGAGGACGAATCCCGATGAAGAACTTAAAAAACCTCGCAGCGGCAGGAGGAAGCGGACCTCGGCTGGTGGGGGTTGGGGTCCCCCACCAGCAAAGGTACCCACAGCGGCAGGGGGGGGGGGTCGGAAATGGCGGCGGCGGCGGGGGGGGCTATAATGTGCCCCCTCTCTCTGGCTTCGGCCCCCGCTACCGCCGACTTTCAGATACGCCCCTGATTGGTTCATATCTTCCTCACTTCACTCTGCTGGCTCCACTGGTACCTAATATCTCTCTGATCATGCCCCTGTGCATTTCCACTAAGGCAATCTATGTGATACTTCCTTGCCTTGACAATGGTCCTTCAATAGGCAACTTCTTCAGAATCCATTTATACAGCAGCTAACCTCAGCTTAGAAGGAATATGCTCATTTTAATTATACTGACAAAATAAACTTGTTTACTCTTTGGGATGCTTAGAAAGCAGTCCTTTGTGGCCACATATCGAAAATATTTTCAGACATTAAAAGACAAGTGAAGGCACAATTAGATGACCTTCATGCCTCACTAACTGCTCTTGATACTAATTATAAACGTACAAAGAATAAACGCACCTTCCAGGAAATGTTACGGGTCAAACAACAGATAACAGCTCTTGAGAATGAACGAATAATCTATTATATGAATATGAATAAAAGCTCATTCTTTGAAGATGCTACCAAATCTCCAAAACTACTTTCCTGGCAGCTGCGCCATGTTAAAAAACCAAGAGGTATGTGGAAAAAATTAAATCCTTTCATGGTACTGTACTCGAAATAATCTGAATGCTTTTTCCTCTTTTTCAAGGTGTTATAAACCTCTCGCTGTGATAAAAACAACCAAAACAATAAAAGAACATATACAAATATAAGATATATAAATGGTGTTTGCATGGTCTAAAAGATACTGTGTGGGAATAAGGAGAAAAAGGAAGGATGCAACAGACAATAATAAAAGACAAAAAAGGCAAACAAAAGAAAATAAAGGCAATAAAAAAACAATAATACATAATTGCAATAAGAGAATAATAATAAAATATGACATAGCTGACCTCGTGTTGTTCTTTGTGCATAGGTACAATAGAACAGAGGCAGCGATCTGCAAGTAGACAGTCTGATTGAAAAAATATATATATATACTGTATATATATTGATCAAAAGTGCCCAATATGGCCACGTTTTGCCTTCCAAGAGGCTGTAACAGGTGCTACACAATTAGGGTCCCACAGAGCCTTACACCTATAATGCTCTGTTTTGTTCGTATTATCCTTAATATACAGATACTTCTAACAGCAGTGCAACGAGAGCAGACAAGAGTGCTTTAATTATAAGCACAATCAAAATGAAAACATTAAGCTCCAGAATTTTGCAATTTATGTAGAGTTCAAAGCAATGGCAGTTACTCAGTTAGAATACATTACATGCCCTTCTAGTAGCTGATAAATATGTTTACTAGATTAAAAGGTGTTTAGTAAATATAATTGAGTTTTAGCTGTACTCAGCTTGGCCGGCTGGCAGGGATGACAAGAACATGTTTTTGGTTGGAGGGACCAAACAAACCAATCTCCAGCCCTGCCCCCAAGCTCTCTAGTTGCTGATGTAATGTTTGACAAAATATTGGAGAGGTCTTGCCCCCCTCCCCTCCACCTCATTCCACTGGCTGTTCCTGCAAAGATGACTTTATTCTCTCTTTAACTGTACAGGGATGTATAATACATGCCTTTAGAGCTACTGCTTCACTGCCAAGCAAGAATCTGTGATTTTTATGACTGCTCTTACCACAAATGGAGTGAAATCTGCTCGTAAAGAAGGATCCCACTTCTCACACCATTAATCCTAATGTGCTATAATAACCAAAGTGTCTCCTATTCAGGATAAGAAAAAGGGGCAGAGACTGGACAGTTCTTGAGGTCTTTATCTGTTCCCATGTTTTGTGCCTCATTAAATGAGAAGGATGGAGATAAGCACCACATAGGGGTCACCAAAATGCTGATGCGCAAATGCCAACTTATTCTCGTGTTCTATAATAGAATCTGGGCCCCCCGATGCCATTACAGAATTGGTACTTAGGGTGCTGCTTTATGGCACCTCCCTTTTAGTGCTCTTTACAGAATTACCACCACTATAGACTAAATTCTACAGACTAGGCATCAAAAAACAAGGAGAGCGAAGCACCATTCTAAGTGGGGCGCCGTTTATAGAACAGCGCTTAACGCCAGGAACCTTACCCAGTTTTAGGCACAAGGATTTATACCAACTGAAACATGGCATAAATCCTCATGCCTAAATTAGGTACGGATCTAACGCCCTTGACCCGTACATGACTGTCCCATGGCCACGTCCCCTTTTCGGATCCACACATAAAATTTACATGCGCATTTTTATAGAATACTGACTACAAGGCTGCGCATGTCAATTCAAATCTGGTACCAATTAGCACCAATCATTGATTGTTAGTGCCTAATTATTGGGGCTAATTGGCTTGTTGCCCAATTAAATTTCATATGCAAACTGAGCAATTTGCACACGTGCAATTCTGAGCACCATATATAGAATTAAGGGATATGGGGGAAATTCTATGTATGGCTCCTAGAAAATCTGCGTGGAAAACATTTCTGCCTCAGCGTATTCTAAAAGGGGTGCCTATATTTAGGAACAGTATAACAAAAATGCTTAATTGATATCCTAGTGCCTTCATTTACACCAATAAAAACGTGGCGTAAATCCCAATGCTTAGATGTAGGCGCATCGGGCCATATTCTATAACAACGCATGTAAATTTTGGAATGCCCGCCCATTTCCCTGCCCATAACCACGTCCCTTTTTGCCTGCGCACATTAGAATTTAGGCCCAGTGTGTTACAGAATACAATTAGCAAGTTATGCAGTAAATTCTAATTATTGCCAATTAGTGCTCTTTATTGCTTGTTAAGTGCTGTTAACAACACTGATTGGCTTGTTAAGCCAATTAAGTTATGTGTGTTGTTATAGAATACGCTTGGAGTTTGGCACAGAACGCTAGACACGCTATATAGAACCCGGGAGTATTTGTGTAACACCAATATAACATGTTTTGTATTGTGTGCATATGAATCACACCTGCTTTTCTACCAGGGAAGAGGTAGACTTTGGCATTCAGGTCAGCCCCCCACCACATTTTTACTCTCTCTCTCTCTCCATGTGTGTGTGTGTGTGTCACTGCCACATTCCAGCTACCCTAGAGGCTTCCACTAAACCAATTCTCATATTACTTGACCCATTTTCTCAGAAATCCATCTTAAATACCATTCTTTCTCTTCGCCTTTCCTTCTGTGACTCGAGCCCGCTTGTTACTGCACGGAGAGGAGCAGACAGCCCCAAATTTCAAATGCTTCTACTGAGGCATCTCCTGAAAGCCACTTGAGATGCACACTCACGCTCATTGCTACAAGTTCTGTTAGCTCAGTAATAAAAAGTGTCTGATCAGGGTGACTATTGATTTACTGATTTCTTGCCCCTAACAGTGTTCCCTTCCTGTCACGCCTGAATGGGACATTAACATACAGTATCATAAAACGCAAATTATTCTGTTTTCAGGAAGAATCAGAGACATACTGAAATATTTATACATTTGTTTGTTTTCCCCTCATCAGAGAAAGTAAGAAGCTGATAGAGAACATTGGAGGAAAAAGACAGTGAGACACAGAGGAAAGATGGAGGCAGTGATACAAAAAGAAACAAGAAACGAGAGAATAGAGACAGCAAATGAAAACATTATTTTGCAATAAAAGAATCTGTCATTTCTTCTGCTACTGAAAGAAAGGTTTTCCCCAACTTCCAGTTTTGCACTACAATGCAATCCTAGAAAGACAGAACAGAGACAGATGAAGAAACTTCAAATCTGTGACAGAATTTCTGTCCACCATCTCTGTGCCAGGCCTCAGCTCCACTGACCCTTCCCTGTCTGGTCTGTGAAATGGCAAAATCTCCATCAATTCCTTCCAATCTCCAGCACCTGTGTCTGTTCCCTCCCCCCCCCCCCCACCCCCCCCCCCCCGTGCCAATTTCACCTGCAGCCTTAACTTACAACCTGTTCTCGAAAAGAAATGTAGATGCTGCTTCCACATCTCAATATGACATGCAATAATTTGGGATTTTATTGGAGGGTACGGAGAGAAAATATGGGAACACTCTCCGTGGGGATAGCACAAGCAGCAGTCACCAGGTTCTAGCCAAACCATTCATTATACTTTGAAATTGGACCCAGGGGGATCTCTTAAATCTCCCATAACATGCCCCTGAGTTGTGTAGTAAATCCCATTCTGATTTTCATGACGAAGCCTCGTAAAACTTACCCCTCTCTCAGCGCTTGATTTCTGTTCATGCAACACTCGTCATGACAGTCCATTTTTAACTTGCGATACATGTTATAAACCATTTAGAGTGCCTGTGTCATTGAGGCACAACAGAAATGTAATAATAAGAAAATAAAGATGCAGGACCAGAAAGATTCATGTTAGAAAAAAAGCCATGGAGGACATCCATGGCTCTTCTACAGACGCAAAAATAACAGAGGGCCTCTTTTACTAAGGTACGCTCACGTTTTTAGCATGCACTAAAATTGTGAGCGCACTAAACATTAGAGATGCCCATAGGAATGCATTGGCGTCTCTAAAGTTTAGCACACCAACAATTTTAGCAAGCGCTAAAAACGTAAGCGTGCCTTAGTAAAAGACCCCCATTGTGATAGGGCAGTTGACCATCTTTTTGTCAGGAAGTGCTGAGTAAAGCACACTTTCTCTCTGCCCCCCCCCCCCCCCCCAGTCTTCCTGGTTGCTGATGTTGGGTTGTTGATAAGGCCAGAGCCTGGTGGTCCACCCCATTCTGCTGCCCATTGATATGTTTCATCACCATCTTGTGGCCTAGAGAGCCAACAAGGGCTCACGTCTGCTGTGAAATCAGTTGGCAACTCCTTTACTAAAGTTTAGCATGTGCTAATGAACATTAATGCTCGCTGAATACTGCACATCTTTTCTTATACCTATCAGCCATGTGGCACTTAGAGCATACTAATTCCCTTGGGGGTCCTTTTACTAAGGTGTGCTGAAAAATGGCCTGCACTAGTGTGGGCACATGTATTGGGTGCGTGCAGATCATAAGTGCATAAGTATTGCCATACTGGGAAAGACCAAAGGTCCATCGAGCCCAGCATCCTGTTTCCAACAGTGGCCAATCCAGGTCACAAATACCCGGCAAGATCCCCAAAATGTACAAAACATTTTATACTGCTTATCCCAGAAATAGTGGATTTTCCCCAAGTCCATTTAATAAGGGTCTATGGACTTTTCCTTTAGGAAGCCGTCCAAACCTTTTTTAAACTCCGCTAAGCTAACCGCCAGATCCATTTTTCAGCGCACCTGTAAAAAAGGCCTTCTTTTGGCCAAAAATAGACATGCGGCAAAATAAAAAATTGGCGCACATCCATTTTGGGTCTGAGACCTTACTGCCACCCACTGACTTAGCGGTAAGGTCTCACGCATTAACCGGGTGGTAATCTTCAGCACGCGTACATTGCCAATTACCGCCTAGTTAATGCCACGCATTGGAAAATAAAAAATACTTTCCGGCATGCATATCGGACACCCGTAAAAAATGGAATTATCGCACAGGGCCACAAAGTAGCTGGGCGGTAGTTGCAAATTGGAATGCGATGGATGCACGTAGACGCCTGTGCGGCTTAGTAAAAGGGCCCCTTGCAGAGGTGAGATACCAAAACTGATCATGTTACAATGCTCCCTGCTGTGTGCTAAAGGTCTATGACAGTTTATTTATTTATTTATTTATTTATTTATTTGTTACATTTGTATCCCACATTTTCCCACCTATTTGCAGGCTCAATGTGGCTTACATAGTGCCGGAGAGGTGTTTACAAGCTCCGGGTTAAACAAATACAAAGTGATGTTGTGGTAAAATAAAGATAAAGTTCATGTGGCACTGCCACACTAGAGAATTGTGTTATGTCCATTACGTTCTTTATTGATGTTGTGTCGTGGGGAATCTGTTGGTTATGTTGGGTTGGTAGGATATGCTTTTTTAAACAAATGAGTTTTTTGCACGGTCTGAAGTTTCTTTAAGGTTTGTTTTTTGCAGCCCACATAGATTCCGTTGCAATAGGTCCCAAACCTGCCTCCACCGCATGCAAATCTCTCTCACGAACATTCATTGTGGATATCCTGAAAACCTGACTGGCTAGGGTGCCCTCCGGGACCAGGTTTGGGAACCGCTGTTCTATGATACGGTAGTCTAAGCTCCTCCCACCCCCTAAACAAACAATGCACACAGGGCACACACCCCACCCCACCCCCATCAGGGCCATACAAAAACATATTTACCCAGTATCTTCAAAGGACAATAACGTGAGGGACAGGACATGGGCACTAAGTTCCTTTGTCATTAGGGACCAGCACTGCAGGCATCTTTGATGTTCCCTGTTATATGTAGCACAGATTGAAGATGAGCAGCTGTATTATAACTCCAGCTGAGCAACAAAATGAGAATTTAGAAGCAGACTGGGCTCAGGCTGCCTCTAATAATCTGGGATAGCAATCAATAAATCTCTAAAAAAAGAAAGAAAGAAAAAAACCTGCCATAGGACTGCAGAATGAAGCAAGTCAATATGAAAAACTCCAGAGCTACATTGCTAAATGAGCAGGAAAAAAACTAGGGGGAAGGGGAAGGGAAATGGGACTTGATATACCACCTTTCTAAGGTATTTTGCAACTACATTCAAAGCGGTTTACATATATTCAGGTACTTATTTTGTACCAGGGGCAATGGAGGGTTAAGTGACTTGCCCAGAGTCACAAGGAGCTGCAGTGGGAATTGAACTCAGTTCCCCAGGATCAAAGTCCACTGCACTAACCACTAGGCTACACCTCCACTCATTCCACCAATAAGAACCAACCTCATCAGTGATGTCACAATGGCTTGATTGCCCGATACTTGGCTCACTTCTGATATTGTGATGTCATAAGGGACTAGGGGAAAGGGAAATGGGACTTGATATACTGCCTTTCTGAGGTTTTTGCAACTACATTCAAAGCAGTTTACATATATTCAGGTAATTATTTTGTACCTGGGACAATGATGGGTTAAGTGACTTGCCCAGAGTCACAAGGAGCTGCAGTGGGAATCAAACTCAGTTCCCCAGGATCAAAGTCCACTGCACTAACCACTAGGCTACTCCTCCACTCAGAAAGAGACTTAGCTCGTAACCTTCACAGTATTTGTGAGGTCTGTAGTATTTAGTCTAAATAAAGATATTACTAAATATGCCTTACCTAACTTTTATCCAGTATGGGGGAATTCAGTAAAGGTTACCTGCCTGTAGAATACATGTTTAGGGGCCCTTTTACTAAGCTGCAGTAAAAAGGGCCCTGCGTTATCAGCAGGGGGCCATTTTTGCCGCAGTGGGTAAAAAGGCCAAAAAAAGACATGCCATGCGCTGATTGCCGTCACCCATTGAGGTGACTGTAAGTGCTCCTGCGCTAACTCAGTGGTAACCAGGTAGCATGCAGCACTGCCTGATTACCGATGAGTAACCCCTGCGGAAATATGTTTATTCAAATATTTCTGCTATTGCCAGAAATGCCGTAGTCCGCTATTGAGATAGACATGGGGAGAGCCACTGCTTGCCCTGGGATTGGTAGCATGGAATGTTGCTACTATTTAGGATTCCGGAATCTTGTTCCTCTTTGGGATTCTGGAATGTTGCTGCTATTTAGGTTTCTGCCAGGTACTGGTGACCTGGATTGTTCACTGCTGGAAGCAGGATACTGGGCTAGATAAACCATTGGTCTGACCCAATATGGCTATTTTATGTTCTTATCTAGCTGCCAGCTATTAGCCCAACAGGGGGTACATTTAACCTCTCTGCAGCCCTGGCACCAACAGATACCATGAATTTATTTCCCTAAGCTCTATCCAGCCCTGTCCTACTATTGTTCTTGCTTTTCTGTCTGATCTTCTGGCTTAGATATGAATCCATTCTCTAACCAGTGTGATTCCACTTCCATCTGACCACCAGATTTTGCTCTCTTCCTAGACCTAACGCTGAAGTTCTGCTTCAATGATCTCATCAAATTTCTGACTCGTGCTTAACACAGTCTCTTTTTCTATTTATCTCTTTAGGTATCTGTCTACATCCATCAGTCATAGTGGTCTTGTTTGTATGACTGACAGCTGGGAGACTTTCTTAGCTCAGAAAATGATGGAAAAGACAAGGAAGAATAATGGCCAGAGGTTAAATAGGGTCCAGAAAGGCAACAGGGCAGACTGGATGGACCAAATGGTCCCTTATCTGCCCACATCTACAATGTGACTTTGCTAGCACTTGAAATTATATGTTACACCTTAGGAAGTGCTATCTACTAGAGTGTTTTGTTACATCACCAGCTAGTCTTACAAAATCTACTTAAAAGATCAATTAATGTCAAATACTGTATGTGATGTATTGACAGGTCTGTCAGAGATTAGCATAAGCAACCATCTGCATTAGAAAAGATAGCAAACTGATCCAAGCCATTACAATACTTTTCAGTCACTTAACCCTCCATTGCCTCAGGTACAAACCTCCACAGACAGGAAAATATTTACTCTACCTGAATATAACTTGCCTTGAGCTACAACTGAAAAGAGTGTGAGCTAAATCCAAAAGCTCTTCTCTAATAAACTCATTCCCAAGCAATCGCTTTTAGGATGAGACTAAAGACACAGAAGTGTAATCATTGGTGAGAGGTGTCTACCAGGTCCTGACACAGTGACTCAGTGGCATAGCAAGGGCGGGGCGGTGGGGGCGGTCCGCCCTGGGTGTCAACGGGTGGGGGGGGGTGCTCTGCTCCGTCCATCCACACCCCCCCCTTGGCATGGAACCGAACCGCCTCCACACCACACTCCCCCCCCCGACGCAGTCCCCACCTGCCAACCAGGTTCCAGCTCCGTCCACCCCAGCGTGGCGCCTCACATCTGTAGCGCTGCTGTAAAAAGAAGAAAATCGCCTCGTCGTCGGCCCTTCCCTCACTGTGTCCCACCCTCTGACATAACTTCCTATTTCCTCGAGGGCGGGACACAGTGAGGGAAGTGACGACGACGAGGCGATTTTCTTCTTTTTACAGCAGCACTGCAGATGCGAGGCGCCACGCTGGGGTGGATGGAGCCGGAACCTGGTTGGCAGGTGGGGACTGCATCTGGGGGGGGGGGGGAGGCAGCGCCACGCTGGGGTGGACGGAGCTGGAACTTGGAAGGCAAGTGGGGACTGGGTGGGGTGGGGGGTGCTGTGCTGTGTTGCCCTGCACCCGGGGGGGGAGGGGGAGCAGTGGCGATCCGCCCTGGGTGTCAGGCAACCACGGAACGCCACTGTGTGGACAACCTGAGTTTTTCATTTCCAGGCCAGGTCTTACATTCCTCAAGCTAACTGGGCCTAAGGAGACCACAGAGGTAGTATTCTGGAGCAGGTTTTTTCTTGGGGGGGGGGGAGGGTCCAAAATTGCTCACTGGTGCTACCTACTGGCTAGACTTATGATAATGCTCTGGAAAGAACTGTGGCCTTAAATAGCTGGGCTTGATTGGTGGTGGTGGTGGTGGGGGGGGGGGTGCAGGAGATGAATAATAGGAGAAAATTACCCTGAAGTAAAGGCTAATGACACTGTAACCCAATAGGACTGGTTCTAGTTAAGCTGGATCAAAAGGAACAGCAGGAAGAAACGGGTGTGCCAGCAAAAAGAATTGCCTATCAGGCCTGCCTATATCTATATCCACAAAAAAGGTTTAAGAAAAGGGAGACTCATTAGTCATGGACACCTGAATGCGGAGTACCGCAGGGATCTCCCCTATCGCCAACTATTTTCAACCTAATGATGATTCCCTTGGCAAAACTTCTATCAAACCACAACCTCAACCCTTACATATATGCAGATGATGTAACGATATTTATCCCTTTCAAACAAGACATTAATGAAATCTCCAATGAAATCAACCAAAGTCTACACATCATGAATACCTGGGCAGATGCATTCCGATTGAAACTGAACGCAGAAAAAACTCAATGCCTCATACTTACCTCCCAATACAACACGAAGAAATTTACCGCTATTACCACACCTAAACTAAATCTGCCAATCTCAGAAACTCTAAAACTCCTTGGAGTCACTATTGACCGCCACCTAACACTCGAAACTCACGCGAACAACACAATGTTCTCTCGCCATTGTTCAATCGCCGATCACTTCCCCATTGTTACATTCTACTGTTCCACTCCCAATCTATGTTTGACTTTGACTTGTTTTCCCAAAATATGTCTTCCCATAACTCTTCTCTATATAACCCATAACCATATTGTAACCAATGTAATTCCATGACTCACAATGTATTGTAAGCCACACTGAGCCCGCAAATAGGTGGGAAAATGTGGGATACAAATGCAATAAATAAATAAATAAAAGCAAAAAAATTGCCTATCAGGCCTGCCTATATCTATATCCACAAAAAAGGTTTAAGAAAAGGGAGACTCATTAGTCAATGGAATGTCTGCATAGCCTGGATACTAGTTAAATGATATCAGCACCGGCACAGCAGAGTCATTGGGAGTCTCGAAAGTAGCAATGGATTTTGCAAAGAGTAGAGTGTGCATGTACAAAAACCCAGCCTAGTATAGAGTGTAGCAGGTGCTTAGCCTGAAGGGCTTACAATCTGCCATTAGTGTCTCACCAAAAAAAAAAAAAACCTTGCCTGAAATAAGTATTTACTGTTCGACGCCAGCTCCTCTACTCTCTTTTGAGGAGGTAAATCCTTACCCCTCTATTTACTAAGGGCCCCGTTTACTAAGGTGAGCTAGCATTTTTAGCGCATACACAAAATTAGTGCGTCCTAACAGTGTAGGCGCCCATAGGAATTATTACAGGTGCCTACCAGTGCGTTTTTTCTAGCAAAAAAGATGCCGGTACTCAAATGCAAGGTCACCCTTCAGGGGTGAGATGATCACTGAGGGACCCACTCCCCATAATAGCCAGGTCCCCTGCAACCAGTCACAGAATGTATGACAAGGCAGAATTGGTGTGTAGAGCCTGAGCTCTTTCATTAAAACTTGGGGTCCATGGTTCAATTTTAGAAGACAATGGAAAAGGTGCCGGTACTCAGTACCCCCAAGTACCCCCTCAAAAA
Organism: Microcaecilia unicolor; assembly: GCF_901765095.1. Lineage (NCBI taxonomy): Eukaryota > Metazoa > Chordata > Amphibia > Gymnophiona > Siphonopidae > Microcaecilia > Microcaecilia unicolor. The sequence goes on along the minus strand of NC_044043.1, from coordinate 74,788,798 downwards.
AAAAAGCCCTGGTGCCTACACAACACACGCTAAAAGCACTAAGGTGCCTCTAGCGCGGCTTAGTAAACGGGGCCCTCAGCCACGCTAGCAGCTACTGTGCACTAATGCTGACGCAGCCCATTCACTTTGGGGACATAAGCCTGGTCTTTATATTCCTAGATCTACGGGAGAGGAGAAAAGAAGCCGATCCCTCACAACTGCGTAATGGGGTCCTTTTACTAAGTTGCAGTAAAACATGGCCTGCAGTAGTGTGGGTGCATGCTTTTGGCGTGCGCTGGGCCATTTTTTACCGTGGCCGGGAAAAAAAGGCTTTTTTCAATGGGGCAGTAAATGGCCATGCGCTAGAATTAATGGTAGCTTGCGGTTATTTACTGCCTGAGCCCTTACCGCCACCCGTTGACCTAGCGGTAAGGGCTCAGGTGTTACAAGGTATTCACGCAGCATGCGCCAATGTGGCTGCGCTCCCGATTACCACCGGAAATGCCCCTTCGCAGTAGAAAATAGAAAAAAATGTTTTCTACCATGGGAAACCTGACATCAAATGACCTGACATCAAAACTCTACCAGAACCAGACAAAATCGAACTCTCGATACCTGTTTGCTTCAATCAATTTGTCACTAATGAAAGTTAATGCAATACCCCTTTATCTCTCGCGCCTGAAATGAACTGTTTATCTAACTTACTTTATAATTTATTTCAACATTTATGAACTTTAAATGTAATACTACTTTGTATTTCTCCTCCGGAAATGGCGTTCGCCATTACGGCATAATGTAAGCCACATTGAGCCTGCAAAAAGGTGGGGAAATGTGGGATACAAATTCAATAAATAAATAAAGAAACAGCGTGTGCCGACTTTGACATAACTGCAGGCTGGGCATGCTACCCGGGCGGTAGTGTCGATTTAGCGTACGCTACACTCGCGGTAGCCCTACCACTGCTTTGTAAAAGGCCCCCGATATGAGGGCTAACAACTCATACTGAGACAACTAAACAGCACAAGCAGGCAGTCGGAAGGGTCTTTCATCTTTCTTATTCCCATCACCCTGTGTGACCCCTTTCACTTAAGTAATAATGTTGGATCAGTGAGCACAGGCAGCCTTGGCACCAGTTCAGCCAAGGGCAAGCCAAGAGTTGTGTGCTCTTACTGAGGAGATCGATGAACGAGCCTTGAACTCTGCTGCAGATCTGACTTAAAGAGGACCTAGAAACCTCAACACATGTCACACCAGTGTCTCTATTCATTTCTAGGTCTTACCAAGGCTCTTCTTTCTGACCAGAGATTTCACATTGAAGCTTGCCACCACACTCTAATATTATGTAACACCCAAAGAAACTAACAGTGCACTAGAAAGGTATAAATCGAGCTCACTATAAAATGGATATCGACATCCACATTAACAACCCTTTCTAGGCACACTTTATGTCTCTACTCTTCTTCTCCCTCCATAAATCCTCGTGTCTTCCACCCTCCCCTCCTCTCCAACACCTCTAAAATATACTGACACAGGGAAGTCCACAGGCTGTGTAAGGAAGGGGGTAGGCTCCTGACCTCCAGACATTTGTCTCTGTGGCAGTGCTTCTGATCTCCAGTTACTCAGTTCCAGGAGAGAGATTTTAGGCCAATCCTGGATTTCTAACAACCTCATCCTAATGTATTTTGGTATGTACAGCGCTGATTTCAATGGACAGAGTCAGGGACTAAAGTGCCACCATACACTGGGATACAGATTGAAAAACCAGGACTGGCCAATCCACCTTCTGGAACTGAGTTATTTGATGTTATGATACAAGTGCTCATTTACAGCCTGGTTTGCTAAACACTTTTCCCCAGAGACAACTGGAGAAAAGCCTTGTAAATCAGGCCCTTAACTAGGGTAACTGGATGATTCCAATTGGCTTTGCCGTCCTGCCTTTCTGGATTATTCAGCCCTTCATGGCTGGGAATCATCTTATAACCTTACATCCCAAGGCTGAGTGAGGAATCATCACAACTCCCCTCAATGAAGCATAAAGGTGGGGGGGGGGAGGAGGGGAGAGCTCAGGCCTCTCTTATTTTTCCCTTTCTGTACATTTTTTGCACTCCTTTCTCACTTGTGCACCTTTCTTTAAATAAAACTCAAACCTAGTAAATGAACTGTAAATGTATTCCCTCCATGGGGACTTCCAGTGCCTCACTCAATTACATTATTACACAGTTGATACTTAGTTATACTGTCAAGTTGTTACTTAGTTATGCAGTCAGTTTGAAAGAAGGCCAGAGGATCAGACTGAATAGAAGTCTAACAAGACAAACGAAAAGGAGGAGTAAACCTCACGTAAACATGAGCAACAAGACAAACGAAAAGGAGGAGCAAACCTCATGTAAACGTGAGCAACAACAAGACAAACGAAAATGAGCAGCAAACCTCACGTAAATGTGAGCAACAAGAAGACAAACAAAAAGGAGGAGCAAACCTCACGTAAACATGAGCAACAAGACAAATGAAAAGGAGGAGCAAACCTCACGTAAATGTGAGCAACAACAAGACAAACAAAAAGGAGGAGCAAACCTCACGTAAATGTGAGCAACAACAAGACAAACAAAAAGGAGGAGCAAACCTCATGTAAACGTGAGCAACAACACAAACGAAAAGGAGGAGCAAACCTCACGTAAACGTGAGCAACAACAACACAAACGAAAAGGAGGAGCAAACCTCACGTAAACATGAGCAACAAGACAAACTAAAAGGAGGAGCAAACCTCACGTAAACGTGAGCAACAACAACACAAACGAAAAGGAGGAGCAAACCTCACGTAAACATGAGCAACAAGACAAACTAAAAGGAGGAGCAAACCTCACGTAAACGTGAGCAACAACAACACAAACGAAAAGGAGGAGCAAACCTCACGTAAACATGAGCAACAAGACAAACTAAAAGGAGGAGCAAACCTCATGTAAACATGAGCAACAAGACAAATGAAAAGGAGGAGCAAACCTCATGTAAACGTGAGCAACAACAACACAAACAAAAAGGAGGAGCAAACCTCACATAAACTTGAGCAACAAGACAAACGAAAAGGAGGAGCAAACCTCACGTAAACGTGAGCAACAACAAGACAAACGAAAAGGAGGAGCAAACCTCATGAGATTTGCTCCTCCTTTTCATTTGTCTTGAATAGACGTCCTCCATATGGTCATGACGATAGTTTACTACAGCACTTCCCAAACTGTGAGTTATGACCCCAAATGGTGTCACACATACCGTGTTTGGGGTCACGAACTGGGCATGCACTATATAGGCACATCATTCTGACATACCTTAGTGGGGTCATGGGTCTCATTGTGACTATGGTTGCAAGAAGTGTGAGCAGCACTGGTTTATACCCTGCCTCTAAGAAGGCATGATGCTCGCATGCCATGAGCCACTATCATCTGGATTCCACCTGGTTTATCCATCCGGAAATAGTATTTTAATTTCATTTTATGTAAACAATTTTTATTCCACACTATCTCAATTTCTACGCAGTTAACAAAGTATACCTACGTAATTAATTAATAAGGTAAAACACAAATTAAGACTCAACATACAAAGAATAGAAACCGCCCCTGGTCCTTTGATATGAAAATGTGTCCATGTGGTGTAAAATGAGACCTAAAGGCATAGGGGAGAGAAGAGAAAAAAGATATGACTGAGCCATCCATATATCTCATAGGTATAAATCTCCCACTCTATTATGACCTAATCATCATTTATCAAAATTAGTACTAAATATTATTACAAACAACTTACTTTATTCAAATCAAACATAGTCATTAGTAAATTTGTAACACACTAACAATACACAGGTTGTGTTCTGTATTAATACTTATGATACTCAATGTAGTTCTTCAAACTTTCATAAACAGTTAAAAGTCAGATGATTTATTTTCATTCCAAACGACGAAATGTATAATTTTCCATCTTATAGTTCACAGATGAGTATCAGTCACTTGTCCATCAATAAACAGAAAACAACATCCAAAAAAAGGAAGATGAAGAAATTCACAATATCCTCGGGGTGGGTCAGTATCATCTGAAGCCAATGACTCCACTCACACCGGATCCTTATATCAAAATTCCTTCACAACGATGTTTAGTTCCACATTCATACATATACACGTATATATCCACAGGTGGTGTGGGTAGGTGAGATATATAGAGAGGAAGTGATGTCATCAAGAGTGGGATCTATCCCGTGTTTTATGGGTCACCGTAGATATGGTACTCAGAATATGGAATAGGTAGAGGAAAAAAAGAGAAGGAAGAGGGGTAGAAAAGAGCAGGGGAAGAAAGGTTTACTCTCAATGGCCATTAAAACATTTTCTGGCATGTTTCTGAAAAGTTATAATACTGGAATTTTACAAGATGGGTTACCGAGTTGATTTTGGACCTCATTGAAAATATACGTTTGGTTTATTGTGTGTTATGGAGACATCGATAGGAGAGGGGGATACAGTCCTACTGGTTTAAGCTTGCTCACCAGGGTTTTCATTCTGCTATATTTCTTGGGTGGGAAGAAAAGAGGGGGATTTGTGGTTATTTTTAAACAAAAAGTAAGTGTGGGAAAAGATGCTAGGGAAAGGGAGATACTGAAGATTTTGTAGACCTCTATCATACCCCCCCCCCCCCCCCCACAGCCATCTCTTTTCCAAGCTGAAGAGCCCTTCATTTCAAGATTCTGTGTTTTGCTTCCAAAACCTTGTTTCATGCTGGTCTGTGTTATCTGGCCACATTGTTAATACCAGATGGACCAAATAGGAACTTTCATTCCCCACCGCAGGTTCTATTGACGGTACTAGAGCAAATCAAGAGTACGCCGTGCAAGGATAAGGAAGCAGGTGTTTGTTTATTATGCCCCTAGACCAGTGATTCCCAAACCTGGGCCTGGAGCCACCCCAGCCAGTCAGGTTTTTAGGAAATCCACAATGAATATTCATGAGAGATTTGCATACAGTTGAGGCAGGGCATGCAAATCTCTCATGAATGTTCATTGTGGATATCCTGAAAACCTGACTGGCTGGGGTGCCTCCAGGACCGGATTTGGAAAACACAGCCCTAGACTATGGGATTTTTTGCCTCCGTCACATCAATTGGAGATACAATTTCTGTCCTTTCAGAAAAATATGAAAGCATGGTTATATATGGGGGATAGGGGGCAGGCACTGCTCGATATTTCCATTGAAAAGATTAACTATCTGATCATATGAAATCTTTAACTATGAAACTGAGGTGGCATATTATGAAGGAATTAGATTTTAGGAATTGGAAAGGATGGGAAGGAAGGGTTGGTTAAGGATATGGACTGATGTTTGACTAGAACTGCATTGTTTGTCAGTGTTCAAAGTTTCAGGAGTATTGCATAAGCAGTACTGTTACCTTATCTGGATTATTGTAATTCCTTGTATGGAGGAATTTCTGTGAAGTTGTTAAAAAGATTCCAGTTATTTCAGATTACAGCAGCTAGGTTGATTTTTAGGGTTTCTCCTCTTAGAAAACTTCACTGGCTTCCGATTAAGTCACAAATAGACTTTAAGATAGCCTATATGATTTTTTTAAAGTCCTTAATAGGTCAAAATTCAGTAGAGCGTCTTGATTTGCTTAAATTCTAACTTTGGCATTTCCGAGGAAAGTTCATGTTATTCCCATTGCGGTTTGCCATACTGCTTTGGAGAGGCGGTGTGGAGCTGGCTGGCCACGGGGCACTGTGGGGGGGTTGGGTGCTCTCTGTCTCCCCCTGCCGGTTGGTGGACGTGGCCCATGCGTAATGGCTTCATCTGCTATGGTAAGAACCTAATTTTCCCTTCATTTTCGGAAACTTCTTAAAACCTTTTACTTTATCACCTATGTAGAACAGAATTTAGAATAAGGGAAACATGGTTTCATTCTTTTTTTTTTTTTTAGTTAATTTTGTCATGCGGTGCCGTCCGTATATTGAAGCATAACCTGTATTGTTTTATACTATGTAGTTAACTCTGGTTTGCTGTGCTTTCCTGTCATGATTGGAGTTCCATTGTTTGTTTTATTGTACATATAATGTTGTAATGTTTTCTTTTTTACAAATTGTAAACCGTTCTGTTTTGCAGTTGCAATAAGATACGGTATATAAATTGACGTAAATAAATAAATAAATAAAAAGTTATAAAGGGGTCAGATCAAAAAGATATTTTGAATCCTCTTTTAAATATTTAGGTGTTAAAAATTTGGAATCCAAATGTAAAGATCTTGTTCTTATCTTCTATTTCATAAGAATTAGAAAACCTACTTATTCTCTGAAAATGACTTGGATTAATTGAGGGCCTCTTTTTTAGTAACTATTTAATAATTCCTCCCATTTGTGGGTATTCTTTTTTTATTGCGATCCGTGCTGAATCCTATCAGGAAATACTGTGAAATATAAAACACCTATCGCACAGAACAGCACTTACAAGGAGGCAGGATATTAAAATTAATGTACGTTACATGCATGCCTGCAGTGTGGACAGTAAAAACGTGGCAGACAGGAGACTCAGCTTGTTTTTCCCTGCCTCAACTGCAGCGTTTCTATTGGACAGCCTACTGGTTTTTATTTATCTTCAAACTTTCGCTATCTCCAGCAAATACAACACAGGTGCGCAAATTAAGATCACATCTTGATCCTGATTTTTAACATTTCACATATTCAGCAAAAAGCAAAAGACTGGATTGGAGAAACAGAGCATTCAGCTAATCATTAATTCAAGCAGTGTAACGAGAACAAGGCCTCCGGTGGGGCAGGAATGGAACAATTTGAAGGAGATACATCATTAAAATGTTCCAGGGCAGGATTCATATTTCTCTTCATTATCAAGCATTACCATTGCAACCTCACATGAAATGACAGCTACCACTGGTAGGCAAGCCACTTACATGATTTTGTGTATATTAGGACGGTGGACGGATGTCCCATTTGCCATTTTAGCATAGGTATTGCTACAGCCCATAGGCACATTAGCTGGAGAAATGTATTGTCTGGACAACAGGATTTTACACTACACAAAATGTAATTAAGCTGAGATTTTTCTCTTCTTTGATTCCTTCCCCTTTACCTTATGCATTCTGCCTTATCATACTAACTAATGTTGGAAAGTATGACAACCCCCAGTTACAAAATTAGAGGCAGTCTGATAGCACCTGTATGTAAAAATAGTCTAATTTGCAGGAAAAAAAAAAAACCTTTAGTTGTGAAATATGTACATATATAACACGGTTTTTTCGGGCCATGCAGTGCATCTGATAGCAGTTATTTGCATAGTTAGAAGAAGATGGTATGAATTATGCAAGAGGCAGTATGCGAAAAGGCAGACACACACCCTGCCTAGGTGATAGAATATCAGTGAAAGTACACCCTGACACTGGAAACCCTCCCCTGAATAATTTACTTCAATAAAAAAGAGTCACTTACTTGTTAGAACTTCTAAATTACTTGAACCTGTGCAAGGAGAGACGCCCAGTTCGGAAGGAACATCAGCATGCAAAGCACATTCATCTTCTGTTGCTTAGATGCTCAGCAGAATTCTTAAAATGTACAAAGTGCTCAGAGAGAGCAGTGTTTCAACTCAAAGAGAACAATGCCCTCAGCCTGACAAGGCAACATAAAACCTTGAGGGAGATAGTCACCAAGGACCTGTTCTTTGCTATAGATACAGAATACAAGAAAACCCTAGGTGGATTGAGTCTTAAGAGCTTGATCCATCCAGAAGCAACATGGCATTAGAAAAAAAAGTCTTCAGGGTACCCACTGTCAAGCTCAGGAAGCACTGAGGTGTTGTTCTACTCTTGTGAAAGAACTCATCCCCTAGTATTTAAAACTTAAGATAGGAGAAGTTGATCTCCCTTACTGCATCATTGTCAGAAAGGGTGGGGGGAGGCAGCAGAATTCACAAGGTGAACACTTCCATTCTGGCTCCTGGAAGGGTACTGAGACCATCCTCTCATTTAAGGGTCCTTTTACTAAAAGGTAGGTTAGATGTGTAGAGAGGACACCAATGGTAATTCTGCTCTGAGCATGCGCCATTTCTGGCACTAAGGAACATAAGAACCAACTTTTCAAAATGATTGGGGGTGCTGAAACTTTTTTTTTTTATACATGTGATGCATTCCCCCCCCTCCCCCTCCCCTCCGAGTTCCAGGCCCCTCCTCTCTCCGAGTTCCAGGCCCCCTCCCTCCATCCCAGTTCCTGTCCCTCCCTCCCTCCATTTGAGTTCCAGGCCCCCTCCCTCTCTCCCTTTGAGTTCCAGGGCCCTCCTCTCCCTCCCTCCCTTCAACTTCCAGGGTCCCTCCCCCTTCCCTAAGACTTCCAGGGTCCTCCTCCCTCTGACTTCCAGGATCCCCCTCCCTCTGATTTGCAGGGTCCTCCCCCCCTCCCTCCGAGTTCCAGGTCCTCCCCTCCCTCCCAGTTCCAGGGCCCCCCTCCCTCCAAATTTTAAAAGTAATCTTACCTCGTTGGGGTTACGCGGGCAACAGCAGTGAAAAGCATGCAGGCTCAGCGCTTCAGCCCTTCCCTACTCTCAGCTCTGGTCCCGCCCTTGCAGAAACAGGAAATGAGGGCAGGACCAGAGCTGAGAGAGGAGAAGGGCTAAAGCGCCGAGCCTGCACGCTTTTCACTGCTGCTGCTGGCGTAACCCCGATGAGGAAAGATGACTTTTAAAATTCAGAGGGAGGGGGGAGGACCTTGGAACTCGGAGGGAGGGGGGACCCTGGAACTCGGAGGGAGGGGACCCTGGAACTCGGAGGGAGGACCCTGGAACTCGGAGGGACTTTTAAAATTCTGGGCTGGCGAAGGGAACTTCCGGTGGGTGAAATATTGGGGGTGCTCGAGCACCTACAGCACCCACGGAGTCGATGCCTATGCTATGGAAAATAATTCTGTAATTTCTAGCGCAGCACTAACCCAGAAGTAATTGAGCAGTGATGTGTGCTGCCCGGTTACCACCGGGTTACTGCAGGAGCCCTGTGACTGTTCCCTTTGGTGAGGAGAGAAAGAGAGGAGGATAGTTGAGAGATTTCCTAGGGCAAAAGCCTATGGGACCCTTTTACTAAAGGGCATTAAGCCCTAACACAAGCTAAATGCATGAGAAAATGCTTACTGCAAAACACATTAAAACATTTTTGTGGTAATATCCCCTTTTCCAAACCCTAACTGCGTGTTATTTTTTTTTCAATATTTTTTGGAAGGGGGTGTGTCATGGGCAGAGAATGGGCATGGACGCATTAACTGGTAGTGCATTCACATTAGCGCTCGCTAACCGGTTAATGTTCAGTTAATGCAGGAGCATTTAATTTTTACACGTCCTGTGCAGTAATGGAAAGATAAGTGTGGTACCTGCAAAAAAAAATTTTTAAGCCTTAAATACTGCCTCATTGAATCTGGGCTTGGCGCATGGGAAAGTCCTGGGTTAAGATGCGCTAAGCCCAGATTCTAACACCAGTTAGTAAATGTGCACCTATGTTAGCTAGAAGTAAGGGTGTGCGGTAAGTCAAATTATCTTCTAGGAATTTACTATTTTCAGTAAGCATTACATAGTAACATAGTAGATGACGGCAGAAAAAGACCTGCACAGTCCATCCAGTCTGCCCAACAAGATAAACTCATATGTGCTACTTTTTGTGTATACCTGACCTTGATTTCTTTCTGCCATTTTCAGGGCACAGACCATAGAAGTCTGCCCAGCACTAGCCCCGCCTCCCAACCACTAGCCCCACCTCCCACCACCGGCTCTGCCACCCAATCTCGGCTAAGCTTCTGAGGATCCATTCCCTCAGAACAGGATTCCTTTATGTTAATCCCACGCATTTTTGAATTCTGTTACCGTTTTCATCTCCACCACTTCCGCGGGAGAGCATTCCAAGTATCCACCACTCTCTCCGTGAAAAAATACTTCCTGACATTTTTCTTGAGTCTGCCCCCCTTATTATAGAAAAATATGATTGGATTGGTTTTCTTGATAGTATTATTTGATTTGGAAACTTTGTGGGGGCATGTTAATGTCTGTACTGGGCCACTGTAATAAAACCAATCATATTGCAGCATGCATGACAATAGCACAGTAGATATATACAAAAACAGCATGTGGGTTGCTACCTCATCCAGGTTAGCGCAAAGAGGTTGATCCAGTCCTGGTTTTGTCCCGTTGCATGCATGGAGTTGTAGTTCTCATTTCCTAAGAAAAGTAGGCATGGGGCATCCCTGGGTCTTAGTGGCAGTGCTGTATTCTGCCATGTGGTGTTTCCTGCATTAGGGCTTCCATTGCCCCAATCAAGTGAAGGCAGCATTCAGGCTCCAATGCTCAGAAGCAAATGCGGGAGCTAGAGGCCATTTGCACTGGACTAGCGCTCGCATTTGCAAGCGCCAAATTGCTCAGAGCTGGCGAGAGCGTGAACCAACGAGCTCGCTGGCTCTGAGCGCAATAAGCATTCAAATGCATGCTGGTGAGGTGATTACCTATTCCTCCCCAATGCTCAGCAAACAGCATGCCAAACAAGAGCGCTCTTGTCACTGAAAACCCTACGCCAGCTCGGAGCTGGTATTAGGGCTGTGCCAAGCATCAGGGCCTGTAGTTTTCTTGACTAAAACAAATAAAAAGTAAAGTCAGGGAGTATAGTTTAAGGCCATCTACGCTGCAGATACAAGCCGGCTCAAAGAAGCAAAATGCTGTCAGAAGTATCCTTCAAGAAGAGAATGGTAACAATTTGTACTTTGTCTGGTCACATTTGTGCTGTGTGCTTTCACTGCAGTGCTTGGAAGTAAATGGACAGCTCCTCTTCCTCCTCCCCCCTCTGGCTTTCTGGGCATGTGCTCAAGAGCTGTGTTAAACACACAACTCTCGTGCACATGCCCACACACAATCCTCCTGTGGAACACCGTAATGCTCAACGCTATAAGCGCACCTAAATTTGCATCTCATTAGCATTGAGCTTAAGGAGTTGTGCTGGCGGACTATTCCTGAGTTTGTGAAAGAAGGGAGACTTGGGCATTACTCAGTGGTGACACCTACAGGCTGGATTTAGAGTGCATGCCTACAGTGGCAGCTTTGTTCTGTAGATCCAAGTCAATGGCTGGGCTACAGAAGGTTATAAAAATAAGAAGAAAACTCCAAGTAGCTGTGAATGACAGCTCACAGTACCAATTGCCCAACCGAGGTTGGTTCTGATTGAGTGGAAGTCCAAAAGTATATTTTTGAAAAGCTCTACATCTCCATGCATCCAGAATTGGCCTGAGCTGATTGATCCGGGTGAGATGGTAACCTCACATGGCTTCTTTTGCTTTATTCTCTAGCATCAGGGCCTCCAAAAAAAAAATCATTCCCTGTAAAGATCTACACTTTTCTAAAACCATAACACAATAGGACAACATATTGAGTGTTTCTTCTGGCCATCCTCATGCCTCAGCTGTGCTTGTGTGGCAAGAGACCAAATCTGAGCACTGTCGTACGCTTTGGCAAAGAAATTATTATATCCATTGCAAACCTGTGCCCTTGACTGCCTTTCTGCTTTAAAAAAAATTTTAAATTAGAATTTCTGAAGCTGCAGTTACAGAAAGCTTGAGCTGACTGCTAATTATCTTTTTAAAAGGAGATTCCAGCATTGTTTTCATGCAACACGTTGGCCAGTAGAAGGGACTTACTGGTCAGCCAGTGTTCCTTGTGTTCCAGATTGGCACAGCTGCAAGTTTCCGCAAAAAGCCTGGGTCCCCAAGGAGTCTTGCGACTGGAGAGTTATGTGAGTGATCTTGTCTCTGATCAGCAGCAAAGGAGTTAACACGAGAGATTGAAAGGGTGTCAGTTGTCTGGATGTTCTCTGCTTAGTGCTAAAGCCTCTGTTAGGTTAATCCACCAGAATTGGGTAAGGCAGAGGGACAGGGAGAGGAATGAGGCAAAGGAAATGTTAGTGAAGGCATATTTCACCCTACAGCCTCTTACTTAAGGAAGACAGCTTTCTTCCCAAAATGCCACAAATGATAATCCTTTGCCCAGCAATTGCTACTTCACTGAACTTAATGGGTGGAGGGGTATGAAGGGTTTCTTAGTGCACATTTGGTTCATCAGTGTTTCTTATAAAAATATGTGTATGCTATATTGATTTAGGCAGTCATTTTAGAAGGATTTTTTTTGTGTTTGAGACATGCATAAACTGTCACTTAAAGGTCCGTAGTTTACAAAGTCAGGATATGCACGTCTCAATCCCAAGTTTGGCAAAGGGCATATGGCAAGGGGTGTGGTCTGAGTGTGTCCGTGGCAGGATAAGAGCATGGCAAGTTCATAGACATTAATTCTTCATTTCAGAAGGTGACTAAACGTCTATGTCCTTAAAGATCAATGGCAGGAGTTACACCTGCAACCAACCAAGCACGTTTAGTTTTGGGGAACTGCTCCGATTGAGCAGCCCTGCACTGGAGGAATTAGGGGAAGTTGTCCCCTTAATCCCCCAGAGGTTCTGTTCCCCTCCCCTAAAAGCCAACGTGATTCACAGCATAAGAACATAAGCGTCCCATACTAGGACAGACCGAAAACCCACCAAACCCACTATCCTGTTTCTAATGGTGGCCAATCCTGGTCGCAAGTACCTTGCAAGATCCCTGAATAGTAAAACACATTTTATGCTGCTTATCCTAGAAATAAGCAGGGATGTTCCCAAGTCCATCTTAGTAATGGCTTATAGACTTTCTTTTAGGCAATTAGCCAAACCCTTTTTAAACCCTGCTAAGCTAACTGCTTTTATCACATTCTCTGTCAATGAATTCCAGAGTTTAATTACATGGTGAGTGAAGAAATATTTTCTCCAATTTCTTTTAAATTTACTACTTAGTAGCTTCATTGTGTGCCCCCTAGTCCTAGTATTTTTGGAAAGAGTAAACAAGCGATTTACATCCACCCATTCCATTCCACTCATTATGCCTGCACAAGCATGTCTCTGTGCTGCTTTTGAACTCATGGACATTTTCAAAAAACTTTTTTCTAAAATGGATGTTTATGCCGCCTGAACTCACTGCACAAATGTCCATTTCTTCTGTATTTTAGAACATCCTCTACATCAGCAGAGTCTGTTCTAAAATACTAGTGACACTTGAGATGTCCTACTTGGAGTAGTAGCCTAGTGGTTAGTACAGTGGATTTTGATCCTGGGGAACTGGGTTCAATTCCCACTGAAGCTCCTTGTGACTGTGGGCAAGTTACTTAACCCTCCATTAGCCTAGGTACAAATAAGTACCTGTATATACTATGTAAACTGCTTTAAATGTAGTTGCAAAAACCAAAGAAGGGTGGTATATCAAGTCTCATTCTCTTTCCCTGAATGTCTCAATTCTGACTTCTATGTCCTGTCTAAAATGCAGTTGCCCATGTGCATTAACCTAGGGACTGACATGTGTTAAGTTGATTGGCACATGTCAAAAACATCTTAATGTGTGTTTAAAAAATTGTTTAAGTTATGTAGCTCTAAGCATAAGGGACGTTTTCCTTAACTATAAAAAGCATTACTCTTTTGGGGTACCTTGAGACAGCTTCGGCGAAACATGGACCATGTCGGGACCCTATCCATTGCTTCTGTTTTGGCAAGTTAAGCGCACATGAATTTTTTTTCACAATTTAAGTTTGGCACTTTCGGCTATTGGTTGACGAATCATGCTATGATTATAAGCCCGGACATAGAAAAAGACTGTTGCGTCTACAGTTGTCCGTTGTATATATGAACACATCTTCTAAAAATTATAGTGTGTTTCAAATAAGCTTACATTTTATGTATTTATTTATTTGTTGCATTTGCATCCCACATTTTCCCACCTATTTGTAACTTTATGGATAAAGGTTGGGAATAGTTTTGTGTGTATGATTGTAATTTCCCTTCCTTAGAGTATTTTTACCCCTATTGATGATCAACCTATTACTGACAAACCAACATGGTCCATGTTTCGCTATTGCGTCTTCAAGGGTTGAAACTATACATGAAAACTCTCTGCCTGAATACGAAGAGCTGAATGCTCCAAAAATAACGCTCCACAGCTCACCACCAGCAAAAAGGCGTCGACACCTGCGCATAGGAGCGCCAATGGAATTGAATAGTGAAATTCAATGAACCTTGATTACGTACCTATGAATATGCATGAGATAAATTTGCATACACTGCCTCCATTGTATGCAAATATATCCCATGCATTATTCATTGTGGATATCTTGAAAACTAGAATGTCAGGGGTTCTCTGGTCTAAGCTCTGGTGGTAGGTGTATAACACAAAGTATTGTGTAAGTTGTGTGTGTGTGATTCCTACCCATGTTCTGCTCAGGCTCCTCCTACGTGTGTACCTACCTGTAAAATATAGATGATACTTTACATTATATAAGAGATCTGTGTATTTACACTATAATACTTAGATGGAATTTTGACATATATGATTAGATGAGCACATACAGGCACAAATGTACCACTGTTCTAATGAAATGCACACAATAGCAGGTGCGTACTTTATAGAATTGCCCTGAAAATGCTATTCAAAAGTGATTTGCTAGTATAGAAGTTTACATTTTCCTTTCAAAAATTTTCTCCTCCATTTTGAACTGACTCACTAAGATTTTCCTCCTGTTCTGTGTCTGTGGGAATGACTCCAGATCGCTAAGTCTGAAATTGGCTTTTCCATTTCGTCTTTCTTTAGTGGGTTTCCGAATGTGGATGGCTTGGTGCCATTTCCACAATACATACTTCTGTCGGTAGCAGCTTGGGTCTGTACTCGCTGTAATTCTCTCACTCACATGGTACCATTTATTACTGAGAATTTACTGCATCTTGATGTATAACTTCAAAACTCAATAAACTAGATACCTTAAGGGTCATGCCAGTGTTTTAGTGGCTGCCTATAGCCAGTCGTATTCAGTTTAAATTGTTAACTGTGGGCTGAAAACATTTCATCTTGGGCTTTACAATCACAAGAGGATAGGTTTTCGGTACTTGCTGCAACAAAAGTCTTCAAATTGTTGAGATCTCAGCCTTTTCTTGTGTTATTCCATTTTTATGGAATACACTACTAGGCTTGCATGCAGCAGGTGAAATGCAGGGTTTTTGGTAAGCCATAAAGACTCTTTCTTTCCATTGTGATGAACTGGTAACAGGGTTGGTTGATTTTACTGGAAGTCCATTTAAACTGAGTCATGGTGTGGTATGAGTGTGCGATTGTCTGTCCTGTGGTTTTTGTTTTACTGGGGTTTTTGTTTATTTGTTTCTAATGTTTTTATTAAGTTTTTATGAGTTTTTATTGTGTACCCTGCCTTGGGCTTTTTGTTAGGACCAGTTAAGTACCTAAATAAATGAAATGAAGCAAGTGCTGTGCACGGTCATGTGCTAGACTTAGCTTTGATTTTCGGGATATGATTGTTCTCTGGGCTAGAGGAGGCTGAGAACGCTGCAGAAGCAGCAACCAGTCATTTTGCAACGGTGACACCTAGTGGTCAGATTTAGGGTTGATGATCAAGGATTCTAAAGGGAGCTCTCAGTATGTGGTCTCTGAAGACTAATGCTGAAGTACCTGTAAGAAAGGCAGTTGGGAGGGGGATATAAGTCTGAGGAAAAAAAATCCCTGGGTACTTGTGAATGAAAGCACATGGCACCATATTCCATCCCCGGTTCCAGCTGAATTAGAAACCCACAAGGCAAAGAGAAGAAAAAGAAAACTTCGCATTGTCAAATCTGTTTCTGATGATTGCTAAGCTGCAGCGGTATTTTTTCTTGTTCAGTTTTCCGCCAACAAAATGTTGTTGTTGTCTGTCTGTTGAAAATGAGGCCTGGGGCCGTGTTTCCCGACTCTTGTTGTTGTACTGGGAAAAGTCCTTTATATTACAGAAAGCAGCAGGTGTCAGAGAGGACAAGTTATTAATAGACAGCAAAAAAAACTGTCATCAAATATAGCCTGGGGAGGAGGGCAGGTCATGTGGTTGGAATAAGATTAGGAGTTGGCATTACTGGCTTCTCATCCTAGTTTGGGGCCGTGGGGAGGGGCGAGCACTGCCTTTAGGCAGGTGAGAAAGGGGTGGCCATACAAAGATCTATGCCCGGAGTGGGTCCTGAGGTGGTCACTTCACACATAGTAACATAGTAAGTGAGGGCAGATAAAGACCTGAATGGTCCAGCCCGTCTGCCAACAGTCACATTCATTATCAATTCAAGATTAAATCAACAACGAACGTAATATTATATACTTGATCAATGAACGTGATATTATATACTTAAATAAGACCCTGTTGCATAGACTGGCCACAGAAGGAGCTAGATTTGGTATGCGGGGAAACTGCTGGGGCCGTTCATGGGTCTGGCTACAAGGAGAGTACAATGGCGGCAGCTGTCAGGGTGTGAGGGGCTATGAAGGTCCCTGCCTTTATCATTTTACAGCAAAACCAGCTATCTGCAGTGTATCGATGGTGATAAGTATTCATGCATAGTACCATGATGAGTCCCTGCCATAAACAGCGTACAATCTACGGGAGCGATTCTAAATAAGTACGCTTAGCGCCAATTCTATAATGGCGCTAAGGTGTGCCTAACCCACTTTGGCATGCCGAAACTTAAGCATGACAACTTATGCAAGGTCAACGGTAGGCATAAGCTGCACCCCTGTGTGCCTTCCTATGTGTGCATCTGATACCACGCATTGCTAGGCAGAACACCCATGATGCGCCCATGCTCCGTCCATTTGATGTTACACGCCATCCCTCTAATTCTATAAAAGTCACCAAAAGTTATGTGCACAAATTTGGGCACGTGCCCAATTTGCATGCAATATTTAATTGAATAATGAGCCAATTAGTGCCAATAATTGGCTTTTTAACAAGCAATTATTTTTTGCACTAATTGAAATCAATTCATATATTCGTGCTTAAATTTAGGCGCATGATCTGAACCTAAATTTTATGCATGTCCTGGAAAAGAAAGTGGAAATGGGAGGCTCATGGGTGTTTCGGGGTGGAATGTGGGCGTGGATTCGTTATGCATGCAATTATAAAATAAGGGGGCTTAGCATAGAAATTTAGGTGGGGGCATTTGCTCCATGTTTTTGTTGGTGGAAATGGTCACATATAAATTTACGTGTGACCCCTGCACTTAAGAATAACACCTAGTGCAGGGATCTGCGCCAAACTTTGGGCATCATGATTTACCCCAACTGAAACCCGGTATAAATCCTTGCGTGTAAATCAGGTGCAGATTCCCCAAATTCTATAATATTTATTTATTTATTTTATTTACTGTGACCATCTTTAGTGAACCTGTCCATGCTCCTCCCATGGCCACGCCTCCTTTTCAATTGCATGCTAAAAGATTTGCACGCACATCTTTATAGAATAGCGCTTAGCAAGATCCAAGCAAAAATCTAAATTGTTGCCAATTAATGCCAATAATTGATTGCTAGTACCTAATTATCGGCGCTAATTGGCTTGTTACTCAATTAAATTGGGTACATGCCTAAATTTGCATGCACAATTTTGAGTGCCATATATAGAATCTGGGGGTCAGCTTTGGTGCTCCTTCCTAAATCTATCCCTAAGGGGTCCTTGTACTAATCTGTGGTAAAAAAAAAAAAAAAAAGGCCCTGCACTCGTGGCGGAGGCCGTTCTTGCCATATGCGGCGGCCCTTTTTACTGCAGCCATGAAAACAGCCACGGCCATGTGGTAAGATTGCTCTTACCATGTGGCTATGTGAGGGGACGCACTTACCGCCACCCACTGACTTGGCGGCAAGGGCTCCCATGCTAACCCGTATGCAGCACTGCCTGATTACTGCTGGGTTAACACCACATTAAAAAATACAGGCTGATTTTCCCTAGCGTGGGAAATGGCGAACACCAGAACTGGAGCTACTGGGTTGGGCTAGCGAAAGAGGGCGTCCGGGCTCCTCCCCTGGGCTTTTATCCCCCGTTTCCTCTCCTCCCTCTCTCAGCGGGGTGCCCCTTTCCCATTGGGCACGCGGCCACCTCGTACCTGGCTTGGGCACCCCGCTGGGCCGGAACGCGCATGCCCCCTCGGTGCACGGCGCCACGTTATCTTCGGCTCCGTGCACCCAAGGGGGCACTGTGCCTCTCTGGTCGCACTGCACCCGGGGGGGGGGGCGCTGCACCCGGGGGGGGGGGCGCATCAGCGATCTGCCCCGGGTGTCAGCCCCCCTAGGAACGCCACTGGGAAAAGGCAAGGTATTCCCCAGTTGCTTCATTGTACCCTTTCCCTCTCAGTACATTCCCCAGTCAGCTTGCAAAGAGTTGTAAATTGCACTTACTAGGTCTCAACAATGCTTCTAATTTGTTTCTAAATGTTGTCAGTATAAGCTTGTTAAATGCAAAGGAAAGCACTACATTGAAAACGTAGAGGCAAGCACAAGGGAACAGCAGGGAATATTAATGAGCCTTTCCCACACAAAATGTTTGCCAGACTCTGCTGGAAATAGTGACCGAAATTACAACAGATTCCCAGTGCTCAAGATGCTCCTTAGACCATGGATGCCCTGCCCTCACTTCTCAATGGGAGTGCCGACCCAGTAAGCGGGTAGCTCCATTTTAATTTGGAGATGTGGAAAACTTGCCAAGCGTTCTTTTTCTCCCAGGAGCCCCAAGGTCGAGGGCTCATCGACCAAACCGAAACGTGGCTCGTTAATATACAAATAATTGCATTTTCTTTCTTTCTTTTATCATGAATGACTGGTTATGTCAGCATTTGGGTTGAGGTTTCTTGCCCTTTGTTCTTAAGAGCGCATCCTTTTCCCCTTTAATTTACCTTTTCTTTTACTTATGGCTATACTTTGCTCTTGGAGTTGAGGTAACCAGAGGACTGTGTTTTCAGTGCTGGTCTGAATAATTAGCAAATTCTTCATCCTCATCAGGTTTTAGAAGGAGTGAGTAATAGTTTACACCACAGTCTTTGCAACTAATGGCTTCCAGGTCAACTAAATGGTATTTAGGGCCTTCGCAGGTCATGAATGAGAACTATCTAAGTAAAAAGCCTACTGGTATCTTTTTAAGGCCTACTTCGTCACTTTATGTTACATTTCTGGTTTATATGCTCCTTCTCTAAAACAGTGGCGTAGCCACAAGTGGGCCTGGGTGGGCCAGGGCCCACCCACTTTGGGCTCAGGCCTACCCAACAGTACCACACGTTTAGTGGTAGCTGGTGGGGATCCCAAGCTCAGCCAGCTGAAGACTCCCCCCTAATAGTAACGAAAACAGTACTCTCCACGATACCTGCACCTGCGCATGCTCAGTTTTCAGCGCATGCGTACTGCAGACTGCCATGGTGGAAAGAAGCATTTCCCCGCAAGCTCAGATATTTTTGTTGGTGGTGGTTGAGGGGGTGGGAGCACTTGGTGCCCACCCACTTCTTGCCTAGGCCCACCCAAAATCTGTAGTCTGGCTACGCCCCTGCTCTAAAAAGGGCCCAGATTGGCCTACATGATGGAAGCAAATATGAAACACAACCATGAAAATAAAATCACTGTAGGCATGCTACTCTCAATGCAATTTGGCAGGTATATGGTCTCACTTTTCTTGAGGGTTCATGAGCTTTAGAGATGCAAGCCCCTTCTTCATATGGGAACTCCCAGAAGGGACCCAATGTTCTTGGGTGAAAGTCTCATGTAGTTAGCAATACCATTTTCCAAGTTCCAAAAATGGAATGCTTCCAGGAATTGAACTCACACTATAATTTGCTTACAGTTTACATTTAATACCCAACAGGTATGATAAACGGTATTTTATAGTGCATCATTTTAACTTTAGGTACAGAACAAGCAGAGAGGAACGGTGGCTGACTGCACTTTCCTGGTAGATTTTATATTGACGTTGACACATCACCAGAGATCTGTCCCATGAACCCCTTCACGATTGCTCCATCCTGTCCCAATTTTGAAACTGCTGATGGTTATCTCAATCTATAAGCCCCATTTTGCATAGGGGATCAATGTGGAAAATAGGACATCCAAGTTGGGACATTCGCCTCTCCCCAGTTATTTTACAAAAGGCTCTGCTGAACATGGAGCTTTTTGTAAAATATGAATATGGATACCAGCAAATATCTGGGTGTTTGCCAGAATGTTGAGTGAGAGCCATGATTTTTTTTTTAATATATTTTTATTGATGATTCAACACTGCCAACATCAATACAAAATGTCATTTGCCTTACCAATACTCCTTATAACATAAATCTGAACATTTGACAATCTACTCCTTCGTCAGTGGTTTTACATTTATATAACCCATTCTTCCCCACCCCATTTCCCACCCCCTCTCCACCTCCCCTCCCCTTACAACCACCCTCTCCTCCCTGTCATTCTTAGCCCCTGCTCAAGTGCCATGATTTTACTCCTCAGTCTGCACCTTTCACATACAAGTGCCAGCAGTTCAGGGAAAAGGGATGGGAGCTGATATACTGCCTTTCTGTGGTTACAATCAAGCTAGTTTACATATACACAGGTGCTTATTTTGTAGCTAGGGCAATGGAGGGTTAAGTGACTTTCCCAGAATCAGAAGAGGCTACAGTGGGAATTGAACCCAGTTCCCCAGGTTCTCAGGCTGCTGCACTAACCATTAGGCTTCTCCTCCTCTCCAGTAATATATGAACTGGCACTTTCATACCTTCTAAAAGGTGGTGCTTGCATTTCTCTGTAATTACTCAGTTTCATAAAACTGTACATATAAGTGGGAGCAATTCACTAGTGAAGTAGCCAAAAAAGTTATGTTTGTTATATTTGAGGAAGAAATTTGAGAAATGGGGGACTAGGGGTAATCACCCCCTTAATCCCTTGTGTACAGCCCTGGCCAAAACAAGCACTTTTACAAACATTTAACATTTGATATTCAAGTTTCCTCAGTAATCACAAAATCTTTCAGGTCTCTTTGGAAACTAAAAAGGATCAGACCCTATTTCTCATCAGAAACATTCAGACTATTGGTACAATCATTTACACTATCCCAATTCAATTATAGTAATGCCATATATGCTGGATGTAAGGAGTACCTGTTGAAAAAAAAACTCCAAACAGCTCAAAACACTGCAGCCAGGTTCATATACAAAACCTCTCGTTTTGAAAGTGCCTCCCCTTTATTAATCAAATTACACTGGCTTCCCATCAAAGCAAGAATCACCTTGAAATTATGTACCTTTGTCTTTCAAATCCTAAATGGCACAGCTCCAGACTATATGGTTCCATTAATAAACTTACCCCAAAGAAACACTAAATATGAGGCAAGAAACTATCTCAGACTACACCTCCCAAATTGCAAAAAAGTGATCTACAAAACTGTCCACTCAGCAGACTTCACTTACCTAGGAACCAGGGGCGTAGCCACGGGTGGGCCTGGGCCCACCCACTTTGGGCTCAGGCCCACCCAGCGACGATGCAGAGCGACGACAAAAGAATTTATCCCCCGCCGGCACGCAGGCCTTCTTTCCCCTCCCTCCCTCCCCTTCGGGCAGCGCCGCTGTCTATCGCTACAGCTGAGCAAAGCTGCAGCGCACCGGGTTCGTCTCCATCCTGCCGCTACTTCTGCCCTCTGGCTCCGTGATCTTTGTTTGCTTATCTGCAGCGGTTCCGGATCTGTGCGCTCCCAGGGCTGTCTGTATATGCTGCCTGCGACTGCTTCCTCTGCGCTGGGCCCCGCCTCTTCAGAAGAGTAGGCGGGGCCAGCGCAGAGGAAGCAGTCGCAGGCAGCATACAGACAGGCCTGGGAGCGCGCGGATCCAGAACCGCTGCAGAAGAGCAAACAATGATCACAACAGAGCCGGAGGGTGGAAGTAGCGGCAGGACGGAGACGGACCCGGTGCGGTGCAGCTTTGCTCAGCTGTAGGGATAGACTGCGGCGCTGCCCGAAGGGGAGGGGAAAGAAGGCCTGCAGCCAGATGCCAGACTGTCGCTGGGGAAAGGTAGGGAAAAACGTGTGTGTGTGTGGTGGTGGTGTGTGGGTGGGGGGTCGGGGAGAGACAGGAGCACTGTTGGGATGAGGGAGTGAGACAGGATAGAGCTGGGGAGGGACGGAGAGATGCTGCAAGGGGAAAGAGAATGAGAATTGTTGGATATGGGTGGGATGGGGAGAGGGAGAGAAAGGGCATGAGAGAAAAAACATTTTGGACATGGAAGTGGAAGGGAGAGGTGAGAGGGCAAATGTTGAACATGGCAGTGAGGGAAAGGAAGGATGGAGAGATGATGATGGTGGTGGTGGGGGGGGGGGGGGCAGAGAGAGATGTCAAACCAGGGGCTCAAGGCAGGGAGAGGGAGAAAAGTTGGACATGAAGGTGGAGAAGAGGAGAGGAAAGGAGAGATGCACAAGTGAGGGAGGGGAGAAAGAGGGAAGATGGATCCAGGGAGAGAAGATAGACAGTGGATGGTAGGGAAGAGAAAGGGAAAATGCTGGACAATGGGGGAGGGAAGAGAGAAAATTTTGTGCCCACCCACTTTGTGCTCAGGCCCACCCAAAATTGGCTGTCTGGCTACGCCACTGCTAGGAACCAAACTCTTTACCACCCAAAATAAGAAAATATACAGGAATATACTAGATTCCGCAAAATCCTCAAATCGTTCCTACTCAAACAAACCCTCAAAAAGTACAACCATATCTCAAACAACTAATTATTATCTGATTTAGTTATTACTCTATTTACCATTAACTTTCTCTTTGCTTCATGTACAATTTCTTATTCATAATAGATTTTCTAAATGTTAAACATCCATAGCTATCCCAGTATATTTATGATACTGTATTGTAAAACTGGATCCTTACAACAAATTACTTTCTTATGCATTTATTCTTTGTTATGTATCCAATACTGTTTATTGTAAGCCACATTGAACTCACACTTGTTTGGGATAATGTGGGAAATAAATGTCACAAATAAATAAATAAACTTATGCAGAGCTGGTGCAAAAGCTAACTGGGAAATCAGCTTAAATATATACATGTACAAATTTATGAAAGGCACAGAAAAACAGATGTGATGATCCACAGCCGTGAGCACCAGAGAGGGAGCAGAGCAGGAAAACAGAATTCCAATTTCAACACTTTTCTTGATGAACACTCACACAGACCCTCAGCCTCCTGATTAATTGCAAGCGCACTCTACAAACATGTGCATCAAGTTACTTTGAATCCATTGCTCCCAGCTTATATCATCACACCAAATTTAAACCAACTATAAAAATCAAAAGTCCTTACATCTGAAGGGCAAAAAGGGAAAGAAATTTATGTTCACTAATAGTTCAAAGAGAACAAAGGTTGTTCAAACATTGTTTAATGACTCAATATAATATGGAGAGTTCAGCAAAAAGCAATATATTCAAACTCTTTATTGTGGCTTTAGGGTGTAACTGTATTCAAACTGTAGTTAAACCACTGTTCTAGTCTTAGTAGCAGTTTATCTAAGTCACCACCTCTCCAACTGGGGCATAATGCAGCGAGTATAAAAAATCTGAAATTAGATAATTTGTAATCTTTATCCAAAGCATGTTCAACTCTAACCATGTCCTCTAGCAGTGCCTTAGCGAGGGAGGCTGATTCCTGGGGCGGGTCGCCGCTGCGCACCCCCCCCCCCCCCACGGGTACAGCACGACGCACCCCCCCTCGGCGCACACCCCTCCCCCCCTGGAGCGCATTCTTACTGCCATACGAAAGCAGGGGGCGGGCGAGAGGGCTGATCCGCCCCGAGTGCACGTTGTTGGGAGCTGTGTCGGCTCCGCTGGTTCCCTGCTCTCTCTGCCCCGGAACAGGAGGTAACCTGTTCCGGGGCAGAGGGAGCAGGGAACCAGCGGAGCTGACACCCCCCCCCCCCCAGCGGCGTGCACCCAGGGCAGACCGCCCCACTTCCCCCCACTTTCTGCGCCACTGTCCTCTAGAAAACCCTGTGTAAACGTGTAGACAGTAGCTTTCGGAAATCAACATTTCAATGTACATCCGATCTACATTATGTAACTGTGACTATTTGAATATGCTTCTAAAACAGGGTTTCTCAACCGTCCCCGGGACAAACCCAGCCAGTCTGGTTTTCAGGATGTCCCCACTGAACATGCATAAGCTAGATTTTCATGCATTGTCTTCATTATATGCAAATCTGTATCATGCCTACTCATTAGGTACATCCTGAAAACCAGACGGACTGGTTGTATGCCAAAGACTGGGTTGAGCATCCCTATTCCAAAATGACCTACTATGCGAACTTGTAGATCACCAGGCATGTTGGTCATGGGCACATAAAAGGGTTCCTCCCCCAAGAAAAAGCAAAAATCCTAGAGGACAAACCTGAAGGAACCCAAATGGAGGCCATGTCCTCAACAGAAGACTGATGGTAACCCTTTGGCCCAGTGTTCCCTTAGGACGTGCAGGAGTCCTGCAACTGCATTGCTGCCTGGGGGGTGGGGGGGAGGTGCGTCAATATTATATTTTCAATCACTAGGGACAGGTAGGTCCCCTGGTGTTCTGCAGAACATGCCTGTCCCTCGTTATTGAAAATGTGACACTGAAACAGCAACCCCACTGGCAGGAATGTAGGTAGAGGACTCCCGTACAACAGAGGGAATGTTGCTTGGGCCAACCTTGCAAGGAATCTAGGTTTACCACATCAAATACAGCTTCAGGTTTGATCCAAAGTTGCTGCATGACAAATAACCTTGGGTGTGTTCTTGTCCCAGAAGACACCACCATTAAGAAGATAATACCTGGAAATATCGAAAGCCAAGCTTCCTTTGGGTCCTCACTTGCTGCCTGTAGCCATTTCCCAACTGTCAATCAGTTTACCTCGTTAGGCCTCAGATAAAGCTTTAATTGAAATTTAGCACATTGCAAGGTAATTAACAGGTAATGGATTGTTAAGTATGTAGCACCCTATTAAATAATTTGTTGGGTACTTCAATGATAACTTACAAGAACTGGCTAAATGCTAATTAAATAGTTGTTGGATATACTTAATTTTAGTTTTGCCAAATTAAATATCAATAAACTGCTATATAACAATGAGCTACCGAGTGACTGTTTATTGCTATTTAATAATTTCAATCATTAATATACAGTGAATATCAATTAACCAAAGACCACATTGGAAGACAATAAATATATGTGTTTTGGTTTTCTTTTAAATTTGTAATGTCCTTTTATTTTGGGCCTTCCAGGTTTCTCATGTGTTTATCTGTTCCTGTACAACTCATTTTTATGATATGTAGATCTTATTATTGTTATTAATCTGACTTCAGCCCTCTTGCTTTCTGCCTCAGAGATAATGAGTCTATTTTATGTTCCTTTGGGTTATGAAGGCCAAGTCCTAGAATACTTAGTGGCTGTATTGAAACAGCTGGAACTGTCTTTCATTGCTTAGAAAAGTTCGAGTAGAACTGCAAGAATCCCTTTAAAAAGTAAAAGATTCAAGAGACAAAATGCATACCCCCCCCCCCCCCCCCCCCCCCCCCCCCCCCCACCGATATTCAAAGGCAGTTAACTGGCCAGGATTGGCACATATCTGGCTGGTTAACAGCTAGTGATAGTCAGTTATATCAGGTGCATCGACGCTTAACTTCAGCACCCGTATTTGGCTGCATGCAAAGCTGTCCTTTGGCCACTTTTACTTTGACCAGCCAGTGTTGGATATCAGCTTGGCCTGTCAAAGTCAAAATCGATCAAAAGTAACCGGTCATTCAGTGCCAGTCACCGGAAACACCCCGGCATTGAATATCCAGTGTGTTGCCCGGTTACCACCAGGTTAGCGTGGGAGCCCTTACCGCCCCCCCCCCCCCCAAAACAAAATGGCTGAAGGAAAGCAAGACCAGCCCTTTTACCAGCTCCGGTAAAAGGGGGCCTCAGCGTTTGTGTAAAACACATGTCACAGCTTGATAAAAGGGGGCCTTTATTTGCAAAGTTTTAGCATTTGAAGAAAGACTAAGGAGGCTAGGGCTTTTTAGCTTGGAGAAGAGTCAGCTGAGGGGAGACATGATAGAGGTATATAAAATAATGAGTGGAGTGGAATAGGTGGATGTGAAGCATCTGTTCACGCTTTCCAAAAATACTAGGACTAGGGGGCATGCGATGAAACTACAGTGTAGTAAATTTAAAACAAATCAGAGAAAATGTTTCTTCACCCAACGCGTAATTAAACTCTGGAATTCGTTGCCGGAGAACGTGGTGAAGACGGTTAGCTTGGCAGAGTTTAAAAAGGGGTTAGATGGTTTCCTAAAGGACAAGTCCATAAACCACTAGTAAATGGACTTGGGAAAAATCCACAATCCCAGGAATAACATATATAGAATGTTTGTACGTTTGGGAAGCTTGCCAGGTGCCCTTGGCCTGGATTGGCCGCTGTTGTGGACAGGATGCTGGGCTCGATGGACCCTTGGTCTTTTCCCAGTGTGGCATTACTTATGTACTTATTTTCTGGTGGTGATTGGATCTGTCTTCTTGTATGGATGTATTCTGTTCTTTTATGCAATTGTAGTTCTTTTCCGTTTCTTGACATTGGATTGTACACCACCCAGTTCTACATGTCGGTACCGGTACCACTGAATATGACTATTTAGCCCCGAACAAGTGATTTAACCAGCCAGGAACCATTTCTGACCAGATAAATCACTTTCAATATCAACCCCCACATATTTTGTTTAAGGAAATCTGCTGCCCAATAAACTTTGGATCGTCAAAGAATCTATGGAGCCACCTCAGAATTTTCAAAGAACCATGTCAGACTGTATCTTCCAGGTTCACCCAGGAAAAAAAAAATCCATCTGATTTTCCCAGGCAGATGTAGGGAACAATTTGTAATGTTTATCTACGTGAAGCCAGGCTGAAATCCCAAGAGCTAATAAGGAGACAATAACCCTACAGTAATCAGTCAATACATATTAAATCAGATAAATGACTGCTAGAGCTGGAGGGAAAAGAGTCAGAAAATCGCAGGAACATCTACAAGTAAGATATTATACATATAATGAAGTAAAAAATCTGATTCTTGGTTTGATTAAATATGAATATAAAATGGTAATTATCATGCTGCATCGTTCAACCTGCTTAATTGTGTCAATTAAGCTGTGTGTTGTATAAGTGTCATAATAACAATAGCTGTTATTTACAGACTTTTCCCATATGGTGTACACAGTTAGATAGCAGACACATCACACACACATAAAGTTCTCATCCCAGTGTCCAGGGAAGATCCAAATACAGGCAGGCTGGGTGATTTGTGTTCTGGAATTTTCTGGCCTTTTCTTTTGGGTCTTCTTATTTCTGTGAGTTTCCACTGATAGTTACAAGACAGGAATTTCTGGCTGACCTCAAACTGACAAAGACCATTGCCATGACATCCCAACCAACTGTCTTGTTACAAACAAACTGACCAGACCCCCGTTGTCATGACATCCCAACTGTCTGTTACTGAGCAGAGGTGTGGCAAAGACACTAAGGCCCTATCACAGGTCTCCTCTGTACTTGCGGGATTGCTGATTGGGTGATATTTGAGGTGGTCCTTTGTGATGGGAAGGGTATATAAGTAACTGCTCATCTAAGAGACTCTGAAATAGTCTGGATGGCAGGAGAGTTTCATATCCTTGTCACAGCCTATTTCCAAGGGGGGTACTCTCCCCCCCCCCGATATAAATTAATTCTCTATAGCTAAGATACTTTCTTTCTTCCTCAGTGGCGTTCCTAGGGTGGCTGACACCCAGGGCGGATCGCCGATGCGCCCCCCCCCCCAGGTGCAGCACGACCCCCCCCCCCACCCCCCGGCGAAAGGACACCTCCCCCCGGTGAAACGAAGGACACCCCCCCCCCGGCGAAAGGACCCCCCCCCCCCCCCGGGTGCATTTTTATCTGCTGGGGGGTGCCGCGCACTTGTCGGCTTCGCTCGTTCCCTGCTCCCTCTGCCCCGGAACAGGAAGTAACCTGTTCCGGGGCAGAGGAAGCAGGGAACGAGCGTTGCCGACAGACGCACGGCACCCCCCTCCTCCAGCGGCGTGCACCCACCGCACCCCACCCCCGTGGTACGCCACTGTTCTTCCTTTCTCTTCTTTCTCTCTGTTCTGTGACCTTTGTAAGTTTGTATGACAGTGAGGAATAAAACTTCTTTCCTATTGTTAGACTCTGTTCTGTAAAACTACTAATGCCAAGAGCCAATAGTATTTCTTGTGCTGTTCCTAGTGAGAAATAGAGATTCCTTTTCTTCTTCTCACTTAGCCTGAAATTTTTTTTATAAGAATAGCATGGTTCATTGTGTTTTATTTGCAGCTGCTTTTTACCATCCCTACGCACTGCTGCTCTAGGCAACCACCTAGTTTATCTAACTGCCTGTGAACGTTAGAGCCATGACATTGTAGATCAGTTTAAGTGTGAGTTAAAGACGTTATAATTTCGAGATGCATATGGTGACTAATTTGCCTTTGGATGGTGATGAATTGAACTATTCTGGTGAATATATGGTAGTTTATATGATTGAAGGAGTCAATAGATTGATCTGAAAATGGAAACATTGATGTGATTGTTGTAATGTTCGTTTTCTTTTAATTAAGTTATTTTATTATTGTGAATGTATTAACTGTAAGCGGCCTAGGACATAATGAATCGAGCATGTTGTAAATATTTTAAATAAATAAATAATGGTTAAAACCAGCCCTGACTGTGATTCTGCTCCTCTTCAGTTTTTGGGATCTCAGCCCATCTCCCCCGGCTCCACCGCCCCCCCCCCCCCCCCACGTGGGATCTTCCAGGGCCAGTGTAATTGAATTTGATGCTGTAGTGTAAGAGAATCTTCAGCTTTGCACCCCCTTAATGAACTTCAAAGCCTCTAGGCACCCCCACCCCCGAGATTGTGACAAACTCAGCAATCATGATTACCTCAATATCATGCCACCCAGATCAATCCTGTAAAAACGCTTCTCATCATGAGTTTACATATTAAACTTTATTTACTTTCCACAAGCCATTAACCAGGGTAAATGGAAATTCCCACTGTCCCTGTGCATGAAAGTACAGGCTGATGGTCCTTTTCAGATTTGTGGCTGTCAGGACTCTTGCTTTGCTTTGGCTGCAGCTGCTCCCCTGAAAGTTGCTGCCCTAGGCAACTGCCTGGTCTTGCGTAATGGTTGGAGCAGCCCTGGGGCACAATAATGGAAACATGCTGAAGCACTGCTGAGCCACTTTCCCTTTTCCTCGTCTCCTGAAGAATATTTGTGTTGCTATTGCAACACTGAAGGTAAAAAGGGCATAAAAAGAACCCTGCCTGTTTTGAAGACGGGCCTGTCATACCCCCCCCCCCCCCCCCCCCCCAGGGCTTTAGATTTGCATTAAAGAACAAAGGATGGAGCAGGTCTGCTCTTGAAAGTCAGAGGTAAGATAAAAAGCTAAAACAGAAACTGAATCTGTTTCCTCACACCCAAAGGTCATCTCACAGAACACAATGTTTTATTAAATACATGCAACGTTGTCTAGTGGCCTGGAATAGCCTTTTGTGTCATTTTCTAATTGCTTCTGCCCTGGAGTGTTTGTAAAGGATTATGGGACTTAACACTGCCAAAGTTGTGGAAATTGTACCAGAGTCTGAAAGACAGGGATCGTCATCTCTTAAGGTATGAACTTGAAAGCTGAATAATGAAACAATGCATCAGGGATGGCTCTACGCTTTCTGTCACCCCAAGCAAACAATTTATGGCCGTCCCATTCTATGTATGTTTTGTTGGGTTTTACCCATTCCTGAGGCTTGTGATACTTTTTAACATGCTTTAGAACTTTTGCATTAACATTTTTAAGGCATGTTAACAAACCAAATATATGCTAATTAATGTACATTACTTCTCAAAATGATGTCCAAAATGCCATCTCCAGAAGTGTGCCACCCAAAGCATGCACTTGCTGTGTGGGTACCTAGAGCCGGCCCAGCAACCCCACCGGTTGCTTTACCCCCTAATTCTATAAACGTCCTTATGAGCGCAGTTTATAACCTAGGATCAGTTGCATGTGCAACTTAATTGCTAATTGGCAGTTGGCTTAAATTGGTGTTAATTGACACTAATTAGCAATTGTGCCCCCAACTTCCCTTAGTCACTCTTCTAGAAGTTCCGTGTACAAATTCTATTGAATGCAACTTCCAGAGGCATGTGGAAATGGAAGAGGCATGGGCAGGCAGGTTATAGAATACTACGAGTTACGTGCCTAACTGCCAAAGGTTACACACCAGCCTTTGACGTGCATAAGCGCTCGAGTCTACAGTTGGGAGCGAAACTGTAGACTTACGGAACTGCCATTGTAGAATTTGTGATTATCGTGAATCATCCAAGTGCCTATATTCTGGAGCTCTTTCTTGAGTCTATCCCTTATGGCCTTGGAAAGTGATTGTGTGTCAGTGCCAGAGGTGACAAATATCCACGTTTCTGGAGGAAGACTCTAGCCCTTCCTGGTTTTTGAATTGTGGAAGCCAGTAGGCCCAGCTTTAGGCATGGCTATAATAGACATTTTGATAGTCACAGAGCTGCCAAGGGGGGGCCCAATTTCTGAGAGGGAGATTTTAAGACATGCCCTGCCCCACTCCGCTCAGCCCCACCCACTCCGCCTTCTGGATATATCCCTTGGCACACCTGAACTCCATAACCAAGGCATCTACAAGCCACCACCCTCTCCACAGCAGGAGAAGCCTTAATAAAACATCATCTCCTACTGCTGCTAGACCAGTCTTGCAATAAGAGCTGTGAAATTTTGCAGCTATTATCATAAGACTGGTCCCTCTTATTGACTTACAATATTGGCGTACCAAGGGGGGACGGTGGGGGCAGTCCGCCCCAGGTGCACACTGCTGGGGGGGGGAGCCGCAGCGCGCCTGCTGCGAGAGTTCGCTAACTTCTCTCATTCGCTGCAGCTCACTCTGCCCCGGAACAGGTTACTTCCTGTTCCGGGGCAGAGGGAGCTGCAGCAAATGAGCAAAGTTAGTAAACTCGCAGGAGGCGTGCGCTGCGGCACCCCCCCCCCCCAGCGGCATGCACCCAGGGGGGGCTCTTTCGCGGGGGGGGGGTCCGCGCTGCATCGGGGGGGGGGCGCTTCACCGGGGGGGGGGGGGCGCCGTCCCGGGTGTCCGCCCCCCTAGGAACGCCACTGCTTACAAGTGCATTCACTCTGCAGTTCCTCAGTGCCTGTCCACTCTTATCTCTCCCTAGACTCCTCCCCGGGAACTGCAGCTCCTTGTGACTATGGCCAAGTCACTTAACCCTCCATTGCCCCAGGTACAAAATAAGTACCTGTATATATGTAAACCGCTTTGAATGTAGTTGCAAAATACCACAGAAAGGGCGGTATATAAGTCCCCTTTCCCTTTCCCCCTTCATCAGCTAAATCTCTCTTAGCTGTACCAACTCTTCCACTGCGAACTCCAGACTCCAACTCCAGGCTCAGTTCCTTTTATCTTGCTGCACCATATACCTGGAATAGACTTCCCCAGTCAGTACATCAAGCTCCAGCTCTGGCCGTCTTCAAATCTAGGCTAAAAGCCCACCTTTTAAAAGCTGCTTTTAACTCCTAACTCCTGTTCACTTGTTCAGTACCCATGTCTGTTTTATCATTCCCACCTTAAGTAATTCCTTTATCCCTTATTTGTCCTGTTTGTCTGTCTTGATTAGATTGTAAGCTCTGTCGAGCAGGGACTGTCTCTTATAGGTTCAGTATACAGCGTTGCGTACGTCTAGTAGCGCTATAAAATGATAAGTAGAAGTCGCAGTAGTCCTGAGACAACAGGACATGATATCTTATTAACCAATCACAAGCTGCCGATGGAGGGGGAGGCTGTTCAGTGGGAGTTCTTGGCTCCCCAGCAGAGTGCGGGAGATGACCCATGAAAGTAGGGGTCTCCCAGACTTGGCAGGTAGTCGCCACAACACTGCTGCCACTATGTACATAAGTACTTAAGTATTGCCATACTGGGAAAGACCAAAGGTCCATCGAGCCCAGCATCCTGTTTCCAACAGTGGCCAATCCAGGTCACAAATACCCGGCAAGATCCCAAAAATGTACAAAACATTTTATACTGCTTATCCCAGAAAT
The DNA here is from genome assembly GCF_901765095.1 of Microcaecilia unicolor. Lineage (NCBI taxonomy): Eukaryota > Metazoa > Chordata > Amphibia > Gymnophiona > Siphonopidae > Microcaecilia > Microcaecilia unicolor. Next base: position 74,756,753 of record NC_044043.1, on the reverse strand, counting down.
AGTGGATTTTCCCCAAGTCCATTTAATAACGGTCTATGGACTTTTTCTTTAGGAAGCCGTCCAAACCTTTTCTAAACTCTGCTAAGCTAACCGCCTTTACCACATTCTCTGGCAACGAATTCCAGAGTTTAATTACACATTGAGTGAAGAAAGATTTTCTCCGATTCGTTTTAAATTTACTACATTGTAGCTTCATCGCATGCCCCCTAGTCCTGGTATTTTTGGAAAGCGTGAACAGACGCTTCACATCTACCCGTTCAACTCCACTCATTATTTTATAGACCTCTATCATATCTCCCCTCAGCCGCCTTTTCTCCAAGCTGAAGAGCCATAGCCGCTTTAGCCTTTCCCTAGCTTGACATGTGGGATCTGAATCCCTGCACCAGCCATGTAGCAGCAATTTGAAATGGCAAATTCAGCGTGGTCACTGACAACCCTCACCCTTGGCCAACCCTATGTACGCTCTGCCTTTCCCAAGGGTTTTCAGGACAATGTGAAACACACATAAGAGAAGGGAGTGAAGCACCACTAGGCCTTTTAGTGCATGAGGCCTGGTAAGCCCATGCTGAAGACTTTTTCAAATTGCTGTTGCCAGACCAGCGAAGTGGCCCAGAGAAGAGGGAGGACCACCAGGGTATGGGAGATTAGTTGGGGGAAGGAAGGAAAGTCCTTCTAATTTTAATCTGGAAGCCAGTAAAACTGCACTGAGAACATTTTACCTTCTGAGAGATCACAACAGCAGTGTTTCTACAAACCACAGCTATAGGACAGTCTGCTTGGCAGCAAAAACACACCTGAAAGTCAGAAATGAAATGGAAAGTCTGGAGGGACAGGAAATATTAGGTGTTAGTAAAATGCATACCGATGTCCTTGTAAAAACCAAATAAAAATGACATACCAACAAAGTGACAATGGACCTGGGTCTGCAAAACTTGTCAATGTGACAAAAATCTCACGCAAGCATTCGTTTCAAAAGGATAGATCTAAATATCACTACTACTACTATTTAGCATTTCTATAGCGCTACAAGGCATACGCAGTGCTGCACAAACATAGAAGAAAGACAGTCCCTGCTCAAGAGCTTACAATCTAATAGACAAAAAATAAAGTAAGCAAATCAAATCAATTAATGTGTACAGGAAGGAGGAGAGGAGGGTAGGTGGAGGCGAGTGGTTACAAGTGGTTACGAGTCAAAAGCAATGTTAAAGAGGTGGGCTTTCAGTCTAGATTTAAAGGCGGCCAAGGATGGGGCAAGACGTAGGGGCTCAGGAAGTTTATTCCAGGCGTAGGGTGCAGCGAGACAGAAGGCGCGAAGTCTGGAGTTGGCAGTAGTGGAGAAGGGAACAGATAAGAAGGATTTATCCATGGAGCGGAGTGCACGGGAAGGGGTGTAGGGAAGGACGAGTGTGGAGAGATACTGGGGAGCAGCAGAGTGAATACATTTATAGGTTAGTAGAAGAAGTTTGAACAGGATGCGAAAACGGATAGGGAGCCAGTGAAGCGACTTGAGGAGAGGGGTAGTATGAGTAAAGCGACCCTGGCGGAAGACGAGACGGGCAGCAGAGTTTTGAACCAATTGGAGAGGGGAGAGGTGACTAAGTGGGAGGCCAGCAAGAAGCAGATTGCAGTAGTCTAAATGAGACCTGTTCCAAGGCAGCCTGAACAGCTCTTTGGACAGAAGAAACAAACAATCAGACAAACATCTCCAAATAGTCACTTGCATAGCTGAAGTAGTTTGCAAAACTGAGGTGAATGAGATTAGAAAATGGAGGACCATTAATCCCGATTGACAACATGTCAGTCATTCTTTCCCCTCCCCCTTCTTTGTTTAAGGTTACTACTACAAATCATTTCGATAGCACTACTAGTCGTACGCAGCGCTTCACAATTGAACATGAAGAAGAGACGGTCCCTGCTCAAGAGAAATTACAATCTAATTCACAAACTAAGGGGCCCTTTCACTACAGTGTGTTATAATCTGGGTATAACATGTTTTAATGTGGAACTTCGCCACGGGCTAATCCCAGATTTAATGTGCCGCTTATAGAGGATTTTGTTTTTAATGTTTTAATGCAGGTCGTGCACTAATGCTGTTAGTGCGTGGCACCTACCTACAGTTTAACACGGGCGCACCTTCTGTCTCACACAAGATGTTAACTCTGCATTATTTAGTTACCCCCACATCTCTATATATAAAAGGCACCTCCAACGTTCCAATGAAGCCTCAAGCCGGAAACTTGAGGCGCCAGAGATATCCGGTTTGGCTGGCCTGCAGTGTAGCTCCGCCCTCGCGTCAAAACGCCATGACGTCGAGGGCGGCCCGGGGAAGGCACAAGGGAGGCACGAGTTCAACAAAAGCCACACAGGAGCAGGAGTACAGAAATACGCCCGCCGTTCCGCCACCCTCGACGAAAACCTTACTACCGCCCGTTTCACACGCTCCCCTTCGCATCAGGTACCCAGACGGCAGCTGAAACTCACAACGAAGTGAGGGAGAGAGAGGCAGGGGGGTGTGGAACTCGGAAGGGAGGGATGGAGGGGGGTCTGGAACTCGGAAGGGAGGGGGGGGTGGTAATACCTTGCTAGCGCCCATTTCATCTGTTTCCGAAACGGGCATTTCTTACTAGTTCTACATAAATTGCAATGAGTTGCATGCGTTAAATTGGGCACATGCCCAATTTACTTGAGCACCTTAATTCTAATGTGCGTAGCTGAAAAGGGGATGTAGCCATAGGAGGAGTGTGGGCATTTGGGAGCGTTCCTCAAATGTATGCATGTGGATTAGATTGTAAGCTCCTTTGAACAGGGACTGTCCTTTTTTGTTAAACTGTACAGCGCTGCGTAACCCTAGTAGTGCTCTAGAAATGTCAAGTAGTAGTAGTAGGATATAGAATTTGGGGGAACGCACCTAAATTTAGGCATAGGTATTTACACCAGGTTTTTCGGTGGTGTAAATGGCTGTGCCTAATTGTAAGCGTGTTCCCCTGCCCTAGGCACTATTCTATAAACTACGTCTAACTTTAGGTCTAGTTTATAGAATAGTGCTATTTTTGAACGTGCTTATTTTTAGATGCCATTTTCATAATCTGGCCCCTTAGCGTGTACCCATCATAATGCGCTAGCAGGACAACATGGGAAAGCCCACTCTTCACTCAAGACATAGTAACATAGTAGATGACGGCAGAAAAAGACCTGCATGGTCCATCTAGTCTGCCCAAGATAAACTCATATCTTGAATTTGTACCTGTCTTTTTCAGGGCACAGAACGTATAAGTCTGCCCAGCAGTATTTCCCGCCTCCCAACCACCAGTCCCGTCTCCCATCACCGGCTCTGGTACAGACCGTATAAGTCTGCCCTTCCCTATCCTAGCCTCCCAACCACCAACCCCTCTTCCCCCCACCTGCTCCGCCACCCAATTTCAGCTAATCTTCTAAGGATCCATTCCTGCTGCACAGGATTCCTTTATGCCTATCCCACGCATGTTTGAATTCTGTTACCGTTTTCATCTCCACCACCTCCCGCGGGAGGGCATTCCAAGCATCCACAACCCTCTCCGTGAAAAAATACTTCCTGACATCTTTTTTGAGTCTGCTCCCCTTCAATCTCATTTCATGTCCTCTCGTTCTACCGCCTTCCCATCTCCGGAAAAGATTTTTTTGCGGATTAATACCTTTCAAGTATTTGAACGTCTGTATCATATCACCCCTGTTCCTCCTTTCCATGTCCTTTCCTAAAACTATTTTTAGAAAATAGACAACACACGGATTAGGTTGTGCAAACAGGCAAATTACTGCAAAATGCTTTAACATGTTCTATACTATAGAAAAAAAATCCCCAAAGGAGAGACAATACAGTTTCAAAATCCCAAATTAGTCAATCCTAAAACAAAAATAGGATCGGATGTCTTAGACCAAATGACTCCAACAAACGATAGGGGTCTGAGAAGAGAGTTCAGGAATGGAGGAATGGACAGTGAAATTGCAACTAAACTGGAAAGCTAAGTTTTGCAACTGTCCTTATTTTACACCTTCCGGTGCTTAGTGTATATTTCATTCAGTTTGTGTTCTTTGAAGCGAGTCTAAATTTGAACCTCCGGGAGAGAGATTGCCCCCGGGTTTCTTAGAGGGTCTAGTTTTGTATTGGATGCCTTAGAGCAAAAAATACTATTATATTAAAAAACAGATTTATAGATAGGTGTGGGATATCACATAATTTAATTCTCATTCATAAAAAATATTGGGGACGTGAACTTAGAGAGTGTTACGTGATGTATAAAGCTTAAAAGTGAGCTGCTGTTGGCAGCTAGACTCACTGAAAACTGTGAGCTGTATGTACAGCCTATACTGAACTCTCTTCTCAGGCTCCTATATACATTTTCTAGCAATATAAAATTCCCTAGCAAAATATCGTTTGTGGGAGTCATTTGGTCTAAGACATCCGATCCTATTTTTGTTTAACATGTTCTATGGCTGCCATGCGTTAAGGGTTTAACACCCTTTAGAAAAAGGGCCCCTAAATTAGAAAAGGGCAAAAAAAAAAACCCCATACATTGAAAGGACATGGAAATGTTTTTAAGGTTTCAACTTCTTCTTCTCATGTCTGGGCTGCACTGCTCATCAGATGAAATGCCTTCAAATGGCAGCTTATTCTACTTAATGTATTTGTTATGAGAGGCTGAAATGCTATATTTGCATAGCTGGGGTGAAGCCGTCTTGTTTAATTTCTCTAGGACCTGCAACGGCACAGAAGAATGCAAACGTTTGATGGCAACAGGGAAGAAAAAACATCAAGAAAATATTGGCACAGGAGAAAAATTATAAAGACGCCAAAGGATGGCTTTTGCTTTTTCTTTCATGTGACAGCTATTACCAGGAACAAGAGTCCTGTTTAATTATTCCAACGTTTCGGACTTTAAAAAGACAGGAGACTGAAAACGGTGAAGGTGGGCACCACAGATATAACGATGTCCAGTCTCTCCCAGGCTTAGTGAAGGTCACAGGAGACTCTGGGCTACATATGATTAAGGGTTCTCTTCTGCCCCGTTTTTTTTTAATACACTGTGATTAGAGCACAGGGGATCTTGATTTTGCTGAAGGATGGTTTCGCTGGTGAGAGCTAAATCCAACCCCTTGAGTCTGGCAGTGACATGATCTACTCTAGAAAAAAAGATATTTTCTAACATTATTATTATTATTATCATCATCATGATAGCGGGGATGGGACGACTTCCCTATGAAGAAAGACTAAGGAGGCTAGGGCTATTCAGCTTGGAGAAGAGACGGCTGAGGGGAGACATGATAGAGGTATATAAAATAATGAGTGGAGTGGACAGGTGGATGTCTGTTCACGCTTTCCAAAAATACTAGGACTAGGGGGCATGCGATTAAACTACAGTGTAGTAAATTTAAAACAAATCGGAGAAAATTTTTCTTCACCCAACGTGTAATTAAACTCTGGAATTCAATGCCGGAAAATGTGGTGAAGGCGGTTAGCTTAGCAGAGTTTAAAAAGGGGTTGGACGGTTTCCTAAAGGACAAGTCCATAAACTGCTACTAAACGGACTTGGAAAAATCCAAAATCCCAGGAATAACATGTATAGAATGTTTGTACGTTTGGGAAGCTTGCCAGGTGCCCTTGGCCTGGATTGGCCGCTGTCGTGGACAAGATGCTGGGCTCGATGGACCCTTGGTCTTTTCCCAGTATGGCATTACTTATGTACTTATGTACTTATCATCATCATCATCAAAAGCATCGCAGCTCAGCCTGTGATGTTCTTATATGCACATCTTTCACCTTCTAATAAATTGCATTGTAAAGGAGCAGAACTAAGAAAACAAAGGTCCAGAGATTACAGTGGGGGAAATAAGTATTTGATCCCTTGCTGATTTTGTAAGTTTGCCCACTGACAAAGACATGAGCAGCCCATAATTGAAGGGTAGGTTATTGGTAACAGTGAGAGATAGCACATCACAAATTAAATCCGGAAAATCACATTGTGGAAAGTATATGAATTTATTTGCATTCTGCAGAGGGAAATAAGTATTTAATCCCTCTGGCAAACAAGACCTAATACTTGGTGGCAAAACCCTTGTTGGCAAGCACAGCGGTCAGACGTCTTCTGTAGTTGATGATGAGGTTTGCACACATGTCAGGAGGAATTTTGGTCCACTCCTCTTTGCAGATCATCTCTAAATCATTAAGAGTTCTGGGCTGTCGCTTGGCAACTCGCAGCTTCAGCTCCCTCCATAAGTTTTCAATGGGATTAAGGTCTGGTGACTGGCTAGGCCACTCCATGACCCTAATGTGCTTCTTCCTGAGCCACTCCTTTGTTGCCTTGGCTGTATGTTTTGGGTCATTGTCGTGCTGGAAGACCCAGCCACGACCCATTTTTAAGGCCCTGGCGGAGGGAAGGAGGTTGTCACTCAGAATTGTACGGTACATGGCCCCATCCATTCTCCCATTGATGCGGTGAAGTAGTCCTGTGCCCTTAGCAGAGAAACACCCCCAAAACATAACATTTCCACCTCCATGCTTGACAGTGGGGACGGTGTTCTTTGGGTCATAGGCAGCATTTCTCTTCCTCCAAACACGGCGAGTTGAGTTCATGCCAAAGAGCTCAATTTTTGTCTCATCTGACCACAGCACCTTCTCCCAATCACTCTCGGCATCATCCAGGTGTTCACTGGCAAACTTCAGACGGGCCGTCACATGTGCCTTCCGGAGCAGGGGGACCTTGCGGGCACTGCAGGATTGCAATCCGTTATGTCGTAATGTGTTACCAATGGTTTTCGTGGTGACAGTGGTCCCAGCTGCCTTGAGATCATTGACAAGTTCCCCCCTTGTAGTTGTAGGCTGATTTCTAACCTTCCTCATGATCAAGGATACCCCACGAGGTGAGATTTTGCGTGGAGCCCCAGATCTTTGTCGATTGACAGTCATTTTGTACTTCTTCCATTTTCTTACTATGGCACCAACAGTTGTCTCCTTCTCGCCCAGCGTCTTACTGATGGTTTTGTAGCCCATTCCAGCCTTGTGCAGGTGTATGATCTTGTCCCTGACATCCTTAGACAGCTCCTTGCTCTTGGCCATTTTGTAGAGGTTAGAGTCTGACTGATTCACTGAGTCTGTGGACAGGTGTCTTTCATACAGGTGACCATTGCCGACAGCTGTCTGTCATGCAGGTAACGAGTTGATTTGGAGCATCTACCTGGTCTGTAGGGGCCAGATCTCTTACTGGTTGGTGGGGGATCAAATACTTATTTCCCTCTGCAGAATGCAAATAAATTCATATACTTTCCACAATGTGATTTTCCGGATTTAATTTGTGATGTGCTATCTCTCACTGTTACCAATAACCTACCCTTCAATTATGGGCTGCTCATGTCTTTGTCAGTGGGCAAACTTACAAAATCAGCAAGGGATCAAATACTTATTTCCCCCACTGTATGTTGAAAAAGTCCAGAGGAACTGTTGGGGGCCTTTCCCGTTTCCCAAAAGCTGGCCAGTCATGAACTACAAATAAACAGAGCAGGTAACAGAGGATAAAGACTGCCAGTATTCTGTCCTGTCACAATGCAACAAACTTGATCTGGTCCATAGCTTTCCTGCCACTTTCTTAGTAGCTATGGATCCCATATTTGTTCCAGGCCTTCTTCAGTTGTGACACTGCAATATGCTTCCACCGCCTTCACTGGAGACTCTTCCATGTATTCATCACCTTTGCTAACTTAAACTACTCCTTATCTTATCCCTTAGGAGCCTTATATCATGATCCCTCATTCCAGAACTTTCTTTTCACCAAAAAAATACTTGTCTTTTGTGCATCCATCCAACCTTAGCGATATCAGAATATCTGGTATTCCCTCTCTTTAGAAGCTAAGGTTACATAATCTGTTCTACCAGGTTTGCAAGCTCTGAAACTGCTAAGACACATTATTTTACTACAAGTAGTACAGCAATAGCGTAATGGTTAGTGCAGTGGGCTGAGAACCAGGGGAACCAGGTTCAGATCCCACTGCAGCTCCTTGTGACCCTGGGCAAGTCACTTAACCTTCATTGCCCCAGGTGCAAAACTTAGATTATGAGCCCACTAGGGACAGAGAAAGTACCGGCATAAAATAAATGTACTCTGCTATGGTTGTACTACAGAAAGGTGGTTTAACACATCCACAACCCTTGACCCATTTTATGCAATGGCTCCGAGTCATTACTAGTGCATAGTTAATGGCATTAGCATACCTTAACATGGTTGCACACACACATTATTAATTCTTGCTATTAGTCTTACTTCAGAGGGCCCATGTTGCAGAGACCCTTCTGTGGATCACCTCTTTTTGGAGATGCGGCATCCAGAATTGAATCTGGAAGGATAAGGGATAAGCAAGCAGGAAGCATGCTCATATTGTGAACCTTTATGGTTACTCCCGCCTTGATAGAGCGTTACTAGCGAAACCTTGGCCGAAGTCGGTGTGTTTGACCGATGACCCACTTGTTGCTTTGCACCTACACTTGAAAGCTAAGTTACTCTTTTAACTTTCACAACATGCTGTATGGATTCTGTTGAGCTTTCAGCATCTTTTCATTTTGGAACTAAAGGGTTTTTGCCTATGATGATATAATTCCCAGCAGAAGTTTTCTCAACCCTTGTTATTACTAAATGACTACTTGGGTTGGAGGTTGGGACTAAATTCAGAGGTTTTTCCCTTAATCCCTTTTAAAATAGATGCACTCTACAGACATAGGAACCAACTTTTCAAAATGATTGGGGGTGCTGAATTTTTTTTTTACAGGTGGTGCATTCCCCCCTCCCCCTCCCCCTCATCCCTCTCCCCCCGTCCCCCCTCCCCCTCACCCCCTCCCTCTCCCCGTCCCTCCCTCTACCCCTCCCCTGTCCCCCGTCCCCCCTCCCTCGCCCCCCCTCCACCTCCCTCCGAGTTCCAGGCCCCCTCCCTCCCACCCTCCCAGTTCCAGTCCCTCCCAGTTCCAGGCCCCCTCCCCCCTCCGAGTTCCAGGGTCCCTCCTCCGAGTTCCAGGATCCCCCTCCCTCCCTCCCAGTTCAGTTCCAGGGTCTCCCTCCCAGTTCAGTTCCAGGGTCCCCCTCCCTCCCTTCAAGTTCCAGGCCCCCTCCCTCCAAATTTTAAAAGTCATCTATCTTACCTCATTGGGGTTAGGACGGCAGCAGTGCTAAAAAGCATGCAGGCTCGGCTCGGTGCTTAGTTCAGTTTTCTCTTCTGTCTCTCTCAGTTCTGGTCCCCGCCCTTGTGGAAACAGGAAATGAGGGCGGGACCAGAGCTGAGAGAGATAGAAGGGAAAACTGAACTAAGCACCGAGCCGAGCCTGCATGCTTTTTAGCGCTGCTGCCGTCCTAACCCCAACGAGGTAAGATAGATGACTTTTAAAATTTGGAGGGAGGGGGCCTGGAACTCGAAGGGAGGAGGGAGGGAGGGAATGAACTTCTGGTGGGGGAACAAACTTCCGGTGGGTGCAATATTGGGGGTGCTCGAGCACCCACAGTACCCACGGAGTCGGCGCCTATGTCTACAGAATCTATAGTCTGTTGTTGAAATTACTATATTTTGCCATTACACAAGAGAGTTTTGTTCTGTTGTATGCTTCCAGAATTGAATACAGTATTCCTGATGAAATCTTCCCAATTCTTTGTATAGACCTTTTATTACATCCATTTCTTCTATTAGTAATTACTCCCCTATGCCTATGGCTTCTTGCTCTTGCCACTGCCTTGTTGCACAGATTTGCAATCTTATCATCATGCAAGTTGATCATGCCATAATCAGTTTCACTACTGTGTTTGGTCAATATCAGTGGTTCACTCCTATTATGTACTTTTTTTTCTCCTAGATTTCTGAACCTCAAGTCTTGGATTCACTGCAAAATATTTAAAAAGTTACACATTATCAAACTCTTTCATTCAACAAGGAAATGAAACATGATCATCGCGCCTCCCTCCCCGAGTACCCACTGTGTCGTGGATCTTGCCACCATCGGTATAAACACAAACTTTTCCTCACTAGCCCTTTTGCAACATCTGGTCTGCAGCTAAAGAACAGAATTGGAGCCAGCATTCTCTATCCCTGGTGTGAACTCAATTTCCCACTTTCCTCTCTCACCTGTCAGTCAACCTCATTTACCACCTTAGAACTCAGCTTTATTTATAAAGCCTCCTGTCTGCTACAATGTCAAAGCCCTGTACTGAAATCCATGTGTAATACATCTGCTCCTCATCCCTGATGTCATTCTGTGGCTACCCAGTTAAAGAAGCTGATCAGATCTGACATGACCTCCCTTGGATAAAATCAGGCTGCCTTGAATCTTGTAAAGTCCTGGGCTGAAGGTATTCCATTAACCTTTCCCTCAGTAGAGGTTCTATTAACTTATCCACCACAGAGGTCAGATGAGCTGGCCTGTAGTTACCAGCTACCTCGCTACATCCATTTATGCGAAGACGCCAACATCTGTCCTTTTTCAGTCAGTCCACTAGAGCCATTTTTGTCTTCAAAGAACAATTGCCAAATATTATATGGATCTTAATATCATTATTTATTTAGATTTTGCTCACACCTTTTTCAGTAGTAGCTCAAAGTGAGTTACATTCAGGTACTCTGGATATTTCTCTGTCCCATCACAATCTAAGTTTGTACCTGAGGCAATGGAGGGTTAAGTGACTTGCCCAAGATCACAAGGAGCAGCAGTGGGATTTGAACTGACCACCTCTGGATTGCAAGACCAGTGCTCTAACCACTAGGCCACTCCTAGCAAATATACAGCCAAGCAGCAGAGTACCTCTATATACACTGTATGGTTTCTTAATAAAGGGTTTGGAATAAAGTCTCTTATTTTTCTCAATGTTTTGGTAATTAAATATTAGGAGAAAAGACCTCATTTAGACCATAAACCACAACATTGGAACTTATTGTTTCCTATATATGTGATTGGTCAAACAAGTCATCATTGGTCTTAAAAAAAAAACTCCTGTTCACCGTTGTTGAATAGACAAGATAAATCTTTATATGCATATACTTTATTTCACAATAACTTTCTTTCAACAACTGTATAAAATAAAATTGTTACTTAGCTTTGAGAAGCCCTGCTCATAAACGGCTTCAAATGATCGTCAAGTAAATTTTCTCATAAAATGCTGTCAACTCATGGGTAGAGGTCCCAAAGGGGACACGTTTCGCTACGGCTTCTTCCGGAGACCCCACCTCTTTTTTTAGGACAATCTCTAATGCCTATGCTCTTTATGTGATTGTACAGCCAAATCCTTTATTAAGATACCATACAGTATTCAAAGAACAATTGAACAGATCTGACAGTCTTCCTAACGGAGCCTCTCTAAGCTCAGAGCCAGTGCAAGGGTTCCAGGTGCCCTAGGCAAACCTTCAGCTTCTACTCCCCCCCCCCCCCCTCAGGGAGTGGCCTAGTGGTTAGAGCACTGGTCTTGCAATCCAGAGGTGGCCAGCTCAAACCCCACTACTACTCCTTGTGATCTTGGGCAAGTCACTTAACCATCCATTGCCTCAGGTACAAACTTAGATTGTGAGCCCTCCTGGGACAGAGAAATATCCAGAGTACCTGAATATAACTCACCTTGAACTACTACTGAAAAAGGTGTGAGCAAAATCTAAATAAATATATGGAATGTTGCTACTATTGAAGATTCTAAATGGAATGTTGCCACTTTTTGAGATTCTGGAATGTTGTTACTATTTGAGATTCTAGATGGAATGTTGCTATAGTGGAGGAATGGCCTAGTGGTTAGAGCACTGGGCTTGCAATCCAGAGGTGGCTGGTTCAAATCCCACTGCTGCTCCTTGTGATCTTGGGCAAGTCACTTAACCATCCATTGCCTCAGGTACAAACTTAGATTGTGAGCCCTCCTGGAACAGAGAAATATCCAGAATGTAACTCACCTTGAGCTACTTAGGTGTGAGCAAAATATAAATAAATTATATCTAGGGCCCTTGAAAGCAACTTTTGATAAGTATACTTAACAATCATGATCATCTCTACAGCACCTCTCCCAAAACACTTCTGTAAAAATATATAATTGGATGTCACACTTGTAAACATTAAACCTTGTTTCCTGTGGGATCGATATTCAAAGCTATTGTCTGGGGGCTAACTGCAGATATCCAGCAGCATATAACTGGTTAATGCTGCTGAACATTCGTGGCTTGCACCTAAGTTTAAACCCACAAATTTGTGGGCAGTCCAGGGGCAGAGTCAGCACACAGCTAATAAAATACTCTCATTTCTGCAAATAATGCACGCTTCTACTTGCAGGAATTATCCTTCATGTGACCCAAAGAGCCTCACGCCCTAATGCATTATGGTTTAAAGTGCAGATATTATGGTTCCTTTGCACTTTAAACCATAATGCATTAGTTTGTGTGCAGTAAAAGAACATGCATATTTATGCAATAGTTGAAAATGACATGCAAACTAGGGCGTGAGGGGCTGGGGCTTTTCAGAATGAAGGAAATGCATCTCTAATCTTTGCCATCTCTCTCCATCTGTCCATACGTATTTGGTGCGTACAGACTTTACCACTTATTCCATTTAAACTGTGTATTCAGTACTCGGCAGGGCTGGAAAGTAAAGTCCTCTGTTTATTGACAGGGGTCCAGAAGCGGAGCCAGGTTGACGACGCGGGGGGAGCGAGAGCAGCACAAGAGTGGACTTCTGCAGGTGCTGGCGTACATTTTCAATGCAACACATTGAGAAAAAAATAGGCGCCGGAACTGGCAGAACACCGTTTGGGGGAGCGGCCGCTCCCCTGGCACCCCCCTGGCTACGCCACTGCAGGGGTCCTTTTGCTAAGGCTGAAATGCTACATTTGCAGAGCTGGGGTGAAGCTGTCTTGTTTAATTCTCTATGACCTGCAACGGCACAGAAGAATCCAAATGTTTGATGGCAACCGGGAACCTGCGCTGTTGTAGATGTGTGTATTGGACACGCGCAGGTCCATTTTTCAGCGTGCCTGCAAAAAAAGACCTTTTTATTTTGGATGAAAATGGACGTGTGGCCAAATAAAAACTGGCACAAATCCATTTTGGGCCTGAGACTGGATGGTAATCGTCAGCACGTGTACACTGCCGATTACCACCCAGTTAGCCCCACACGGTAGAAAATAAAAAATATTTTCGGACACACATAGAAAAAGGAATTACCTCACGGGGCATGCGCATTCGATGTGTATAGGCACCTACCTACTACTACTACTAATTATCATTTCTATAGCGCTACAAGACATACGCAGCGCTGTACACCATACATTAAAAAAGACAGTCCCTGCTCAAAGAGCTTACAATCTAGATAAGACAGGCAGACAGACAGAACAATTAAGGGTAAGGGAATAAAGAGGTGAGGATAAAAAGGACAGGGCAAGTGAGCAGTGGTTAGGAGTCAAAAGCAGTGGTAAAGAGGTGGGCTTTCAGTTTGGACTTGAAAACGGCCAAAGAGGGGGCTAGACGTACAGGCTCGGGAAGTCTATTCCAGGCGTGAGGTGCAGCAAGATAAAAGGAACGGAGTCTGGAATTAGCAGTAGAGGAGAAGGTGACAGATAAGAAAGATTTATCAACAGAACGGAGTACTCGAGGGGGGGCGTAGGGAGAGACAAGAGTGGAGAGGTACTGGGGAGCGGCAGAGTGAATGCACTTATAGGTCAATAAGAGAAGTTTGAATTGAATGCCTGCCTTAGTAAAAGGGCCCCTTAGTAGGACACTGGCAGCAGCAACCTAAACTTCCACACACCTTGTCGGTACATCTCAATCCTGTTCAGGTTGGATCCCATTTAGCTAGCAGGATGTGGCTTGCTTAGCTCCATGTGTTGTCTTTGGTTTTTGGACTCAAACCCTTAACAAGAGAGTCGATTACTGTCAACTGCCCTACTGATTACGGAGAAGGGTTTGGATGCCCAACATCCATTTCTCATTAGCTACCCGTCAGCTTTCAGAAGAAAATGCCTCATCGCTGTTGACACAAGCTGGATTTCAGCTAAAGACATGAGGAATGAAAAGCTCTTTCACTCAGAAATGGATCTGACTGCAGAACATGAGTGTCCCTATTTCCCTTCCACCCCTCCCCCCTAGTCCCCACCCCCATGATGAACACAGGACAAAAAAAAAAAAAAAAGCAATTTGTCATCAGTCTGACAAGCCAACTTTTCTCTTAACAAGCAAATAGCCAGAATTTCCTTCATGCTCACTTGACATCCTCCTTGCCTTTCTGAGGTGGAAAAGCCTTGAGGAATAATGTTCTGCATTAACCATTTTTTCCCTCTTAATATGTAACAGTCCAGTAAGGAAATATCCTGTCAGGGATTAATGAAACATAGACTAAAATGTGAGCACCTAAAGAGAGGTAGGCAACAGGTACTATATTAGGTCCTCCCCCCACCCCCACAAAAAACCCCAAAGCCGTTTAAAAATTTGGGATCATGGATGATCGTCCTATCTGATAAATTTGCATGCACCAACTCCAGTCTTTGCATATTCATTGTGGGTATTCTGAAAACCTGACTGGTTGGATATGTCCCAAGGACTGGGCTAAGAACCCCAACTTTCATTGGAGAGATTCTTGATGACAAACATTTGCAAGAGAGTCAAGTTTTTTTTCTTTAAAAAGCTGATGCAGTACTGGTTTTTGCATCCATGGAATTCTATCCATTGATGCAATGTAGTGAAACTTCTCTGGGGTGATAATGGCATTAGGTATCAACCTTAGGACTCAGCAGACACCGGTCTATAGGCTATAGGAAATTTATATAGTAGCCATACTACTACTACTACTATTTAGCATTTCTATAGCGCTACAAGGCGTACGCAGTGCTATACAAACATAGAAGAAAGACAGTCCCTGCTCAAAGAGCTTACAATCTAATAGACAAAAATAAAGTAAGCAAATCAGATCAATTAATGTGTACAGGAAGGAGGAGAGGAGGGTAGGTGGAGGCAAGTGGTTACGAGTCAAAAGCAATGTTAAAGAGGTGGGCTTTCAGTCTAGATTTAAAGGTGGCCAAGGATGGGGCAAGACGTAGGGGCTCAGGAAGTTTATTCCAGGCGTAGGGTGCAGCGAGACAGAAGGCGCGAAGTCTGGAGTTGGCAGTAGTGGAGAAGGGAACAGATAAGAAGGATTTATCCTTGGAGCGGAGTGCACGGGAAGGGGTGTAGGGAAGGACGAGTGTGGAGAGATACTGGGGAGCAGCAGAATGAGTACATTTATAGGTTAGTAGAAGAAGTTTGAACAGGATGCGAAAACGGATAGGGAGCCAGTGAAGGGTCTTGAGGAGAGGGGTAGTATGAGTAAAGCGACCCTGGCGGAAGACGAGACGGGCAGCAGAGTTTTGAACCGATTGGAGAGGGGAGAGGTGACTAAGTGGGAGGCCAGCAAGAAGCAGATTGCAGTAGTCTAAGTGAGAGGTGACAAGGGTGTGGATGAGGGTTTTGGTAGAGTGGCCCTCCACAACAGTTTAGCTAGCCCTGAGTTTTTCAGCTCTCACTTTTATGCACTAACTACACAGAAGGATTAAGAATACAAGTGAACACAATTAATTCAAAGTTTTAAAAAAACACAACAATTGATTGAGAATAGATTTTATGTTGTTGGGGTATTTTTGATGTAAAAAATAAGACAATCCCAAATAATTAGGGAGTACAGAAGTAGTGACAAAATTCAAGAGAGTACGGGATAAGTACAGAGGATTCCTGGTTACGAAGAGATTTGGATGCCTACTATCTTAAGGCTGCCAAATGGATCCAGATTCGCAGGACAGGATTAATCCAGTCCTGTGTTTACCCTAGTGTATGCTGGTACTTGTAGTCTTGCTTTTCTTAGGGACTGCAATGGGGAAATCAGAACTACAAGTTCCTGCATACAATCCAGTTGGCAGACTTATACTATCTTTATTTATTTATTTATTTATTTATTTATTTATTTATTTATTTATTTATTTATTTATTTATAGCGTTTATATCCCACATATTTCCACCCAAGGGCAGGCCCAATGTGGCTTACAGGAATTTGCAGAAAGCATACATCAAGTCTACAACAAACAGTCAATGGCATTGTAGTGAAAGAGGCTAGTAAGTAATAGCAGAGGTGGGGAAATGAGGAAAGAGAAATGGAATTCAATAGACAGCGGTGCGGGGCGGGTCAGGAGCATAAGCTTTCCCGAATAAGAAGGTCTTAAGGTATCGGATGATCAGGGGTGATTTTCACAAATTTAGGTAGACCATTCCACAGCTGTGCGCTAATGTAGGAAAAGGTGGAAGCATAGGAGGCTTTATACTTGAGGCCTCTGTAGATTGGGTAATGCAGATTTAGGTACAAGCGAGCTGATCTGTGAGAGTTACGAGGTGGGAAGCTGACAAGGGTGTATAAAAATCTCTTTCATGCATATTCATTAGGTATATCCTGCAAATCCTTTGGTGGTCCTCAAGGAGTGGGAATGAAGACTATTGATCTATGACATATCTAAAAGAACAGACTTTCAAAACTCACAATTTCATGAGGCATCTCCCCTCACAAAGTCTGTTCAGCAATAAAGTTTAATACGATTATTGTGGCTGGCCACCAATGATTTACACTTTTCTGTACCAAACAGTAAAGATAAGAAGAGCACTCTGTAATCGCAAGAGAGATGAAGCATTGAAAGCCAAATATCTCGTATTAATTGCAGCCTATTCTACAGTATGTGCAGTTATAAATAAATTCCCTTTACAGGTATTACCCAATTAAGTAACAACTTGCTTCTCATGTTTCTAATTCAATGGAATGCGCTATAGCTAATTTTACGTTTTAATTAACAGAAACCAATTAATAAATGTATCTTCTCATACTAACGGTTTCAGGAAAGATACAAATTAGTCTTCGGCTCTTGATCTGTTCTGAACATTAAAAATTAAAATCCAATTACAAGCTCTGTATTATTGTCGAGTGTTGTTACTGTTGGTGGCAGGCAGCATGGAAAGAAAAACACCAGCAACAGAAGTTGACAGGAGTAAATAGAAAAAAAAGGCCATTCATTTTACTCCTCTTCGTTGTGTTTGGGTATCCAGCAGACTTCTAAGTATATTAAATTTCAGCCGCCAGCCATATATGGCATTTGCACAAGGCTGATGTGCTGAAATTTAACGGATATTAGACGTTTCGCTGTTCAGGTACCAAACTGCAGGTTGTCAC
Organism: Microcaecilia unicolor; assembly: GCF_901765095.1. NCBI lineage: Eukaryota > Metazoa > Chordata > Amphibia > Gymnophiona > Siphonopidae > Microcaecilia > Microcaecilia unicolor. Next base: position 74,739,550 of record NC_044043.1, on the reverse strand, counting down.
TGAAAGAGAAAAGCTTCACATCAGATGCAAACAGATTTTCACAGAATGATTGTAGATATAGACCATAAGGTCCATCTAGTCCAGTGCTTCTAAACCCAGTCCTTGGGACACACCTAGCCAGCCAGGTTTTCAGGACAGCCACAATGAATATGCATGAGATACAGCTGTACATGCTGGAGGTAGTGCATGTAAATCTATCTCATGTATATTCATTATGGATATTCTAAAACCTGGCTGGCTGGGTATGTCCCTATAGCTTTCTTTTAGTTAGATGGTTTAATTAGTGTGCATATCTCCTAATTTGACTCAGTCAGCATGTATATTTCTTAATCATTGTATAGACTGAAGCAACAATGATTTATACACTCTCCGTTTGAATAAAGAGTTTCATTTACCCAATACGAATCCAAAAAAGAATCTGTGGGATTTTATTCGGTGAACAGTCTGTGGTGATCAAGTGAGCAGGCTGCAATACCAAAGCAATACAGTCCCGAGGACTGGGTTGAGAACCTCTGATCTAGTCTTTTCAGTTCAATACGGCAGAGCCTAATCCAGTGCTTCTCAATCCTCTCCATGAGGCAGTGGCGTTCCTAGGCTGGCTGACACCCGGGGCAGATTGCCGATGCGCCCCCCCCCCCTGGCGAAATTACACCGCCCCCCCGGGTGCAGCGCAACCCCCCCTGGCGAAATTACCCCCCCCCCCAGGGTGCAGCGCGACCCCCCCGGGTGCATTTTTACCTGCTGGGGGGGGGGGGGGTGCCGCGCACCTGTCGGCTCCGAGTCCGCTCGTTCCCTGCTGCTCCCTCTGCTCTGGAACAAGAAGTAACCTGTTCCACGCAGAGGGAGCAGCAGGGAGGGAACAAGCGGACTCGACCAACAGGTGCGTGGCACCCCCCTAGCGGCGTGCACCCGGGGCGGACCCCCCCCCCCTTTGGTACGCCACTGCCATGAGGCATGCCTAGCCAGTTGATGTTTCAGGATTACTACAATGAATATGCATGAGAGGTGTGCTTATAGTGGAGACTTTATGCATGCAAATCTCTCTCATGCATATTTATTGTGGCAATCCTGAAAATCTGACTGGTTAGTTGTGTCTCCAGGAGAGGGATTAGAAATACTGGTTTATAACCAACCCCTGGCTTTACCCTGTACTTCTCCATCACCAATAATCCAGGTCGCAAGTTGTCAGGAATCCCTACCCCACTATAGCCAGGGAATCATGACTGCTTTTATTTCACTATTTTCCTGAGTTCAGAGATCCTAGAATTTAATTAAACTGGGCCAAGGATTTATATCGCAGGTCACTTTTGATGCCCCCAATACAGAGATTCGGCTGCTGCTCAGGTTCTGATTTCTGACACACAAATGTATCTTGCTATATGGAAATGGCATGTCCCAATATGGAAAAGTCAAACTGAAAACCCATCCTCACCGCATGACTGTGATCTCTCAGGTAAAAAAAAAAACAACAACCTCCTTTTATCCAGTACAGGGAAGCTTCTAGCTCAGTAGCATGAATCAGATCTGACTACAAGTATTAATCATTTGCAAATAAGAACATGATTTTGACACCAAAAATCACAACTTCTGAATGCAGCCCTGTGAAACATAAAACCTTGCAAACTTCCCAGCAAGCTTACTTTGCTAAGCATGGAGGAAGATTCCAGCCCTTGGAGAACACAGATATGTTAGGAGACTAAGGTAATATGCACTTCTCCGAGCCAAATAATACATTTATTTCCTTTATGTGTTTTTTCCTCCCTGCTTTCTCCTTCTGAAGAGCACATGTGAATAATAGTATCGTTCATTAGACTGAAGGAAGCAGGATGGGTTCCATAGCTCAATGCCATAACTAGAAATTATTATTTGTTACATTTGTATCCCACATTTTCCCACATATTTGCAGGCTCAATGTGGCTTACATAATACCGTGAAGGCATTTGCCAAATCCGGTACGGGATAGGTACAAAATGTTGTATTAGGAGAGGGAAGATAAGATTCAATCAAGTTGGGTTGACGTAAAAGAGTTCATTAATGTCCAATACGATCTTTAATAGTGAGGTGTTGCAGGGTTGAGTCATTTAAGTTGGGTCATTCGGATATGCCCTTCCAAATAGGTGAGTCTTTAAGGACTTTCTGAATTTTAGGTAATCATAAGTTGTTTTCACCACTTGTGGCAATGCGTTCCACAGGCGTGCGCCTATGTAAGAGAAATTGGACGCATGGGTTGTCTTGTACTTTAGTCCTTTGCAATTTGGGTAATGGAGATTCAGGTAAGACCGTGATGAACTGGTACTATTTCTGATTGGGAGATTGACTAGGTCAATCATGTAATCTGGGACTACTCCATAGATAATCTTATGGACTAAGATTATGGACTAGTCAGGCCATGGGCTCTGCTCACCCCGCCTACCCTTTCCTCCCTTTAATGCCACCATCCCTCCACCCCATCCCTTTACTCCAGTGGTTCCCAAACGTGTCCTGGGTGAAAATCCAGCCAGTCAAGTTTTCAGGATATCTACAATGAATAGTCATGAGTTACATTTGTATGTAATGCAGGCAGTCTGGAAAATCCGTGATTTTCAAAACAAGACGTATTTCCGGTTCGAAAATTGCTATGTCTGGATGAGAATTTTAGATGTTTTCAGCATAGCGACTACAATTTTGGAAGTCATATCGAAAGTACCCCTCACTGCCTCTTTGTGGGTTGAAAACCAGCTAAAAGACTGGTGCTCAACCTCCTCTGTTCACACAGGAAGTCCTGGTGAGCCAAAGGGGTGGAGCTACGCAGGGTACTGTGGGAAAACTTGCAGACAGCCATTCGGAACCATTGTACAGCTACAAATGAGACAATTAGGGAGGGAACAATGAGGAATGACTTCAGGCCCTTTGGTAAACCTTGCTAGACTACAGAAGATAGTGTTAGTGAAATAGCTAGTCATGAAGAGATGATGGAGCAATGGACTTCACAATTTAAGCTGAAATACTAACAAGACAAAGATCATGTGCATGCCCCTCTCCCTCACCCCCACCAACATCAGATCCCCTATGAGCTCATTTTTGAAAATTCAGAGGTTCTCATTTTTCTTTAGAATCATCATTGAGCGCACTGGGGATTTTCTTGGACTGTCATTTAATCATGAAAGGTCAAATCTCACAGCTAACTAGAAAAGTGTTTCTCAGGCTGAAACAGCTCCAACATATTAAACATGCAATGAGTCGAGCCCATTTTTCAAACAGTGGTTCGGGCGCTGGTGCCGTCTCAGCTTGACTACTGCAATTCTGTTCATACTGGCTTTTCTCAGACATCTTCGAAATGCCTGCAAATTTTACACAGCAGCAAATCTGATTTGTAGTAGACATAAGTTTGATCATGCTACTCTTTTATTACAATCTCTTCATTGGCTTCTTATCAAAGCACAATGTAAGTTTAACCCTTTAGTGTCCAATGTTCCCATCAGTCTGTTCCCATATGGCTTATTACAGGAACATTGGACACTAAAGGGTTTTAAGCTTTGTATCTTAGTCCATAAATGTTTTAATTTTTTGCCCC